>NC_091469.1:468026261-468221513 GCF_036971445.1 Narcine bancroftii
TTTAAAGTTTGGGCTACAAGCTGGCCATTGCATTCCACCATGTACCTACTTGGCCGACAACCAGGGAAATGGCACCACCAGCTGCCAGTAATGACCACAGCAGTTGGCAAACACACAGGCCTCTTCTGTGCCTTCAACTCGATCTCCGGATGAAGATTTTTGGTCGACAGGGAGCCGCACACAGCAGCCTGCCACCTAAAGCCTTTGAATGGGAAACATGGGTCAAGCAATTCAACCTCCTTGTGGCAAGTGGAATGCCTATACCCAGCTACGGTACCAGGTCAGTCTGTTTATTACTGGGGACTCGGTTTACCGGTGGGATTTCACTATCGCAGCCATACACTAACCGATCCTAGGCTAAGATGGTGAGGGACTACCTTCATCTTGGGGTCGAAGTCAACAGATTAGGAAATGCATCGAGAGCGTTGTGACGTCACTTCTGGTTTCAGGACAGCCAAACCAGAAGTGACATAAAAGTTGCTTGTAAAACTGATTAAAGTAGTTTCTTTGCTGACCGCTACTTGAGTCAGACATTTTGTTTGCAGGTCTACTGCTTAAGGTGCCACAGGGATATCAATAAAAGCACCATTGTGTAAAAATGCACCATGAACAGAGGTAATAGAATATTAAATTTGTGGTCAGACAAAGGCATAAGATATATTAAGGACTGTTACACGGAAGGAACTCTTACGTCCTTTGAACAATTACAACACAAATATGGAGTGGCCAATGGGACCTTCTTCTGTTTTCTCCGGCTTAGATTGTTCCTAAGAGAAAGATGGGGACCAACGTTGACCCCACCCAAAATCAGTGAAACTGGATGAATGGTCTGGATGGGGAATGCATCCAAATTTATAACCAAAATGTACTATGCTCTCCAGAGCGAAAGTGAAAAACCAGGGTGGCAGAGGTAAAGGGAAAGATGGGAATCAGACTTGGGTGAGGTAATTTCAGAAAGAAGCTGGTCAGATTGTGTAAGGACAGCATGACATCAATTATAAATTCAAGATATGGACTGGTTCAGTATAATTTTTTACACCAATTATATTTTATCCCAAAAAACTTACACAGATCAAAAGCTGAACTATCAGAGATGTGTTTCAGATGTGGGACTGAGACAGGAACTTTTTTATATGCCATGTGGTCGTGCATGAAGGTGAGGCCATTTTGTCAAGAAATTGCAGAAAAATTAACCAGAATAACAGGAGTGGCCTGCACAGGTGACCCAGGTAATTTCATGGAATGAGCCCAAGGGACTCTAAAACCCAGCAGCAATAGATATTCACCACGACAAACAGTTATTTAAACAAAAGTTATTTTTAATTAACTTTAAACATAAAAATACAATCAAACTTTAACTTATCTCTATTTACTTAACTAACCCAAATTAACTCCCTTCTAATTCTAAGCGCACATGTATGATGTGTGTGTAAATTTAAGAAAAGTTCTTTGGTTCACAGTTCAATCTCACTTCTCCTTCTTCCAAGTTCTCTGCTTGCAGGCAATTCTTACACTGTGCACAGAATTTAACATGTATATAGTTCACCAGGCTTTGGTGCTTGAAAGGTAAATGTTTTCCGCTCAGGAAGGTTCTTGTAGGGTTTGCAGAGAGAGATTTGTTGTTCCAGGATTTCCACAACTGAGGTACCACCATAAGTCACCTCAATGTCTTGTTGATGAAACTTGCTCCATCAGGGTTCTCCAGATGATAACCTCTTTCTTTCAGTCTACTACAGAATTCCTTTCTGTTCCACTTATTCCAAGAGAAACATCAGACAGATAGCACTTTCAGCCATCCGCCACTCTGGAGCTTTCAGTTTCCAATCAGCTTTTCCTGGCTTGTTTCAGCCGTGACTGTTCAGTCTCTTTCACTGTCATACACACACTGGCTGAGAGAGCTTGTTGAGATTGTTTTATCGCTCTTTCTCACTCTCTCTCTTCAACAGAGACTGCTAGAAAACCCATGAGACTCTTTCACTTGCAAAAGCCCCCACCTTCTTCAGCAAACAACAGGAGTTATCCTTCTGCACCCATCTGTTGTCTTAGATAAACAAAACCTCATTGACCTTTGAGGGAGCACCTTGTAGTTATTCAACCATCCAGCCTGTCTCCAATCCAAACAATATCTATTCATTACATGACATCAATTAGCACCGACTTGTGAAATGTGCATATCATTCTCCATTGTTTCTGTAAAGTTCACTGAATATGAGTCCTACAGTTTTTCAAATAAGATCTGTTTTAAAATGTGTGTATGTATGTATGTAACCTACGCTAATCTTACCAAATTTTCCCAAATATATATTCCATTATATAAATGACAAATATCAAATCTTATTTATAAAAATAGCACTGGCGGTAGCAAAAAAATGTATAGCAATCACTTGGACTGACTCCCTCTATTTATAGCACAATGAACTGTGGAAATTAACAACTGTATACCTATAAGATATAACAAAAAATAAATATGAGACTTTTGTAAAGGTCTGGTAGCCATTCGTGGACCACATAGGGGCCCAGATACAGAAATAAAAAAGATAAAAAAAGAGGTTATAAAAGTAACTATCATATATATATATATATATATACACACACAATATATATATACAAAAACGTACTTTCCCCAACTGTACTCTATATACTTAAAATACATGTAAGCTTTGATGGTGAACAGATCTGTGTATGTGTGTTGGTGAGGGGGGTGGGGTGGGGGATGGGAGGGACTGTTTTGTTTGTTGTCTTTGTAACAAAAAGTTTAATATATTGTGTATTTAAAATGTTACTGTGGTGGTGTGAGCAGTGAGAGAGACACAACCACCATGTTGAGGGCCATTAACGACTGTTTTTATTCACATTCAGCACGCCCCTTTAAGGGCAGCAGGAGCTCAGTCACCTGGTGCATCGTGACATCATAATCCCTGCCCAGGATGGGCGCTGGAAGGGATGCTGGAGTCGGAGAGAAACCTCTCCCCATGGCTGCCCCGCCATTTGGCGATACAAGTGGGGCCGGTTCCACATCCCTGGTTAGAATTTGATAATGTTCCCTCTTTATATTGGCATTCAGGGCTTTTGGATCCATGCACACATGTAGGTCACCATTCTTCTTTTTGACACACACCATTTAATTCATTTATTCTGTGAGCTCCTATACATTCTTTATTATCCCTAGAGGATGTGCATCACCACATTACTATGTATATTTTTGAAAAAATATCAAAATAAAATATTTTTAAAAATCAAGGATAAAGATACATAATTTTAATAATAGAGGGTTAGTAATAATCTTTACCATTAGACAGTCAGAGACAGGTTGCTGCAGTTAGAAGCATATTCAGAATTGTTGCCTTCACAAGGACATGTGTACTAATAAAGTATAGTAGTTATAAAAGAACCCAACTTTCTTTATTACAATAAAAGAAATATCACATGGCACCAGGAGTGGAAAAAACACCAGGAATGTGAAAAGTGAGAATCAGTCGATAGCAGCAGAAAGAATGGAGAGTGTAAAGACTCCAGACACTGTAAATTGGACTGGAAATGTCGACCATGAGTGGAGGTTGTTCAAACAATAATTTATGCTCTATTGAGCCATTTGAATCAATAGAAAACTGGATGCATGGAAAATTTCACTGCTAGTTACCATGGCAGGAACTCAAGCACTAGAGGCTTTCAACATGTTTGTTTGTGCCGAGGAAGAAGTCAAAGTTATCAAGATGTTTGATGAATGCTGTTCACCAAAGAAAAATGAAAAGTTTGAGAGGTATGTTTTTTACATGCACATGCAGCTGCAGGCAGAAATTTTCAATAGTTTCTTATGGACAAAACGAAAAACCAGAACATGTAATTATGCATCGCTGCAAGATTCAATGATCCATGATCAAATTGTGTTCAGAATTAGTGATAAGGAAGTGAGAAAGGGGTTGCTACAAGAGACTGAGCTTACCTTAGCTGGAGCTGTGAAGATGTGTCACGCAAGTGCATTAGCTCTGCAACACTCAAAAATGACTGTTGAGAATGTAAAGCCAGTGAAAACAAAGGCATCACTATTGCCACAGGATCTGGACACACACATAAACAGAGAATGAGACATAGGAAACAACAAAAAGATGGAGAGACATTGAATTGTAAATAATGTGGTACTCAACATGCACCAAAACAATGCCAAGCCGATGGAAGAGTCTGTAATAAAGGCAAAGGGCAGAATTACTAAGCAAAGCAATGTTTTTCCAAAGGAAATAAAACAGAAGTGAAAGTGTGTACACTATAGAAGAAACTGTTCTCTCTGATACATTCTTCATTGGCATAGGAGTGCAGAAAGATTATAAACCAACAGATACTGAACAGCCAAGCGTGAACAGAGTTCAGAAGGACGTGGACTGTGTCAATATATGTATATGGAGCAGATATTCCTTTCAAGCTGGACACAGGGGTAAAAGACAATTTAATGTGTGAACATGACATCAGGGCAATAAAGCTATACATCCATTCAAATCCAGTTCAGCTTAAAGCCTACAATGGACAGCGCATTGAAACGAAAGGTACATGTAAACTCAAGGTGAAAGTTAAAGATAAAGAGCACCACCTCAGATTCACAGTAGTCCCAGATAGACACGAGTTACTGCTTGGTGACAAAGCATGTGAAAATTTAAGCCGATGCATAGAAAAGCGTAAAGGAAATATTGGATCAATTTCCAGACACCTTCAAGGGGCTTGGTGTTCTACCATTCACCTATAAAATAGAGTTAATGGAGGACATACAGCCAGTAGTGCATGCCCCAAGGCAGGTTCCAGTACCACTAAATGAAAAGCTCAAGCAGGAACTTGACCAAATGATGGCACTAGGGATAATAAAGTATAGGAGCTCACAGAATAAGTGAATTCAATGGTGTGTGTCAAAAAGAAGAACAGTGACCTATACGTGTGCATGGACCCAAAAGCCCTGAATGCCAATATAAAGAGGGAACATTATCAAATTTCAACCAGGAATGAAATTACAAGTGAGATGGCCGGTGTAAATTTTTTCACTAAATTGGATGCAACGATAACTACACGAAGATGGCACAAAATACTGTACATTCAATACAACGTTTGGCCAATACTACTGTTGAAGGAAGCGTTTTGGAATTTCCTCAGCTCTGCAAGTGTTCCACAGAACAATGAGCACATCATAGAAGGCAGAAATGGGGTACGTGTGTTCATGGATGACATGATCCTATGGGGATTCACACAAGAACAACACAACTAGAGGCTCATCAAAGTGCTACAACACACCCAGAAATATGGATTAAAATTAAACAGAGAAAAATATCAGTCCGGTGTGAAGGAAGTCACCTTTCTAGGAGATAAACTGTTGGAGGCAGGTGTGGAGCCAGACAAGAGCAAGGTGAAAGCAACACCAGAGACAAAAAAGGCATATTGAGAGTGCTGGTAAATTCATGCCAAACCTATCTTCCAAAGCAATGTACCTAAGGAAGTTGTTATAGGACCAATGTGAATTCAAATGGACAGCCAACCACGAGGAAGAATGGGGATGACTGAAGTCAATTCTAACTACAGAACCAATACTTTTGATGTTCTTTGATTCATCCAAAGGATGAAAATATCTATGGATGCTTGATAAGATGGAGTAGGTGCCGTACTACTTCAGGCTGTGGGAGAAGATTGGAGACCAATAGCATACTCATCAAGGATGATGATAACATCTGAATGTCAATGTGCATAGATCAAGAAGGAGTGTCTAGGTCTGGTCTATGGACTTGAGAAATTCCACAGTTATGTGTATGGCCTACCAACATTCATGGCAGAGACAGACCACAAGCCATTAAAAGCAACAATCAAGAAAAATCTCAGTGAAACTTCACTGCGAATCCAAAGGCTGATGATGAAGCTACAACGATTTGGCTTTGAATTAATGTACACAAAAGGGAAACTTATTGTGCTGTCTGATGCATTATCCAGGGCAATGACACAGAGTGAAACACACAATGAGAGTTCCACAGAGACAGATGTGATTCTACCATATGAACCTGATCACTGAATCTCTTCCCATATATGACATGAAGTCCAAGCAGATCACAGCTGAAACAGAAAAGGACACAGTTCTACAGAAGGTCATCAAGAATCTGAATGAAGGGTGGCCTAGTCAGCCATACTATAATATCAGAGCTGAGCTAGTGTTGTCAATGGGCTTCTACTCAGACAGAGCAGAATTGTCATTCCTCAATCACTGCAACAAGAGATGCTGAAAAGGGTCCACAAGGGGCACCTTGGAATGAAAAATGCAAGAGGAGGGCCAAAACTGTTGTTTATTGACTAGGGATAAATGGTGACATTGAATGGTTTCAAGCTGTGAGACCTGTTTCCAACATCATGCAAAGCAGTAAAAGAAGCACTGATCATAACCATGGCAAAAAGTTGGGATTGATCTGTTCCATATGGATTGTAAGAATTACTCATTGGTTATTGACTATCTATCGAACTATTTGGAGATTGCGCTGCTTCCTAACGTGTCTGCTGCTTATGTGAACAAATGTACGAAATGTACGAATTTGATTTTTGCAAGATATGGAATTCCTTAAATTGTCTGCAGTGACAATGGACCATGCTACAGCTGTAGAGAATTCCAGGGCTTTGCAGAAGAGTATGATTTTCAACATGTAACTTCAAGTCCTCTGCATCCCTAATCAAACAGTAAAGCAGAGAAAGGAGTTCACACAGTTAAACAGTCGCTCAAGAAAGCACTAGACAATGGCTCGGATCTGTATCTAGCTCTATTGAGTTACCAAGCTTCACCACTTGAACATGGTATGTCACCTGCTGAGCTCCTGATGAGACATGGACTATGCACCACACTACCCTACTCTGCAGACTAAAAGAAGAACAGAGATGTCGAACAGAAACAAAGGCACCTGCAAAAGAGACAAACAGCAAACTATGAGAAGTCAGCAAGAAGCTTAGGGCCACTGGCACAATATGACACAGTGAGACTCAGTGATTTCCACATTTGGGACAAGAAGGCCACTGATCTGGAGGAAGTAAATCCAAGATCCTACACTGTCAGAACAGAGGATGCTCAAATATTGAGGAGGAATCGAAAGAGCCTGCTGAAAACGCAGGACAGACAAATGCAGAAGATCCAGCCTGCATAACAACAGAGCAAACATCACCATTGTTAGACAGAGGTGAACTAGCAGAGTTGACACAATCACTGTGTTAAGAAGTTCTACACGTTATCAAAGCACCTCCCAGACTGAATCTCTAAAAGGTAAAGAACTGCACACCTAAATAGTTTGTGTTGAACTTTAAATTGAAATGAATACTTTATTAGTGTGCCATTTTGTTAGATTAAACATCTCAAAGGAAAGGGGGTGTAATGATAGAGTGCAAGTGATAAACCTGACTTCTAGAGGGAGTTGGAGATGAGCTGTTGCAGCTAGGAGTAGATTCAAAATGGATGCCTCCATGAGGTCATGTGTACTATAGCTAATAAGGTATAGTTGTTATAAAAGAACCCAAGTTTCTTTATTACAAAAAAGAAACATCACAATAATTGATTTTTTAGGCTTGAGCTAATCAAGGTATGAGCAAAATGTACACAGGCACCTGAACAAAGTGGTGGTGGATGGAAGGGCAAGGGAGGAGAACAGTCCCACAGAAAGGAGGTAATATGTGGTTAAGAGAAGGAGGGCTCACCAGCAAGTGGAGGGGGTGGGTGCAGGTTGGGGGTGGGGGTGGGGGGAAGGATGTTCAATCATGGTGTCTGCAGATTTTCATGTTTTACACTTGCTGTGTTCAGTGTTGCCTTGCTCATACATGTCTAAATGGACAAAGATATATAGTCCTCTCATCTGCATTGGATTCATGGGAAAATGTAAGAGGTCAAAGTGAGAGAGGTCAGGTAGAACGGGATGGAAAATTAAAGTGATAGGCAATTGGAAACTCAGGCTGAATGGAGGTGTTCTGCGTTTAGTTTCACTACTGCTAAAGAATTTGCAGCATGAGGACTGTGACTACATTTCAAAATGCAAAGTGTATCACCACTTCTTCTGGAAGGAACGTTTGAGTGATAAAAGTGGAAATATTGCCTCTCCTATGGTTAAATGGAAAGGTCCATATGAAGACGGTGGAAATCAACAGGTGAACTAGAGACTTTCGGAGGGAACCAGGCCTTCAGAATGCTGGAAGGGAAAGAGAAGCAGAAGATGGTGATGGTGGTCATATTGAAGCCGGCGGAGATAATGATGGAAGACCAGACACAAGGCATGGTTGGTTTGAGATCTTTTTTTTGTTTTACAGCTCTCCCTGAGAAGGTTTAAATTCCCCATTGATTATTAGGTCACCAAAACGCCCAAGGGGACATTTTAATTCAACTTGCATTGGTTGATTGTCAATTTCTCACCCTTTCTTTGCCATTGAAGTACACCAGTCCTTTTAGTGGTACCGCATTTGTCGGGGGCCAACTTTCCTAAAGTACCTTGGCAGTTTGGCTGCCTTGGTGTAGTCAAGCAAGCACCTCCCAGCATATAAAGGAATATCAAATAATTCCCCTAGCCTCCCATCCCTCTCCCCCTTCTCCAAAAGCTAAATGATACCTTGTTGTAGTACGCTGGTGGTGGGGGTTGGGGGGGGGGGTGAGGGGGTGGAATAGACAGAACCAGCACTAACAGCTCCAAACTCAAGATAGCTAGACACGACAAGCTGGCAACTTGACACTACAACATAGTGACTCTGCTGAGAAGCCCTGGCCTACTTAATGTGAATGTCATGAAGTAGTACGTACTCCAAATGTCATGACGCCAGGTCACCTGTTGTTTGTCTATATCTAGCCTGACAGCTCATCAATAAATTACTTTTTCACTCTTCTCTGGCTGAAACCTGAGGTGTGGTCTCGTTATTCATCTTATTTCAACTTGATGGCATTTGTCCACAATTTACATCTTGGCGCCTCACAGTTTGGCGGGCAGCAACCTCCTTTGAAGAAGACCGCAGAGCCTACCTCACTGACAAAAGGCAAAGGAGGAAAAACCCAACACCCATCCCCAACCAACCAATTTTCCCCTGCAACCGCTGCAATCGTGTCTGCCTGTCCCGCATCGGACTTGTCAGCCACAAACGAGTCTGCAGCTGACGTGGACTTTTTACCCCCTCCATAAATCTTCGTCCGCGAAGCCAAGCCAAAGAAGAAGACATCTGCCACATTGGTGACCCCAACAAGAGTCTAACCGTAGTTAGACCCAGCAAACTTTCTCTTTGCAAGCCTAAGCAACGACTGCAACATTTCTGCAAAACACAGCTTGCTTGCCACAAACTGGTCAACCGTAGATGTTACGAACAATTTCAACAGGACATCAATCAAGCAAGAGGACAGCGCTTCCCTACATGTTTGACTGAACACACACCAGATTTGGAAAGTCAAAACTATACAACCTAAACTTGCCTCTTCAGATCTTGAGTCATTTGTATCTCAGTAGCTGTGACTGAGGGGAGCCCCCCCACCCACCCACCTATGTTTCAACCAGTTACTCCTCTCAGGGAAAACTATCTGACCCAGGAACAACCAATGACCCCTACCCAAGAGAAGAAGCTCACGTTCCTGCGTCTTGGAGGGAACCCCCCTCCCCAATGGAAGAATCGACCCAGGTATTGACCTGTGAAATGAAACTTTTTTTAAAAAAAGCCACCTGTCTGAGACCTCAAACTGCAGGCCAAACTCATTGTAACAGGGTTTGGTCTCCTGCTCAACATAGCATTGCCAACACACTGGGTGGACAGCCAGAAGATTTTTCACGGCTCTGCCAGTCGCTCCGTAGAGCGCCACCTACCAGCTCCTGTATGACATCACAGACTTTGAGCAGGAATGGATAATTGCTCTGTAGAACGCCACCTACCAGCTCCTGTGTGTCGCTGCAGGATTCAGCTGCTACTAGACTTTCTAAACTTAACTCTTTGCTAGCAGAACTTAATGTCTCATATGATTCCTATTTATTTGTGTTGTCAACTATTGTTTTGGGCTTTACAATGGATTGTACACTTCATTCCCTAGCAGTTTTTGTACGCAGTACACGATGCACTAGCACAACGCCATGACATGGCATGTCGGTTTTGCTCTCCCTGGATGGTTCTTCGCAGTACGTCGGCATTCATGTCTGCTGAGAACTGCTGAGCCACTTGGTCGCTTACCGCTGGTTCTGGGGGGAGCTATGTAGCAGTTCGCTGGTGCAGGTGGGGGGGGGGGGGTGGGGGTGGAATAGACAGAACCGGCACTAACAGCTCCAAACTCATGATAGCTAGACACAACAGACAGGCAACTTGTCACTACAGCATAGTGACTCAGCAACACCCGTAGGTATCCCGAGAAGCCCTGGCCTACTCAACGTGAATGTCATGAGGTATTATGTTCTCCAACTGTCATAACGCCAGGTCATCTGTTGCTAGTCTATATCTAGCCTGACAGCATGTCAATAAATTACTCTTTTACTCTTCTCTGACTGAAACCTGAGGTGTGGTCTCGTTATTCATCTTATTTCAACTTGATGGCATTTGTCCACAGCCTTTCCATTCTGCTGTGGCTTCCCAGAAATGTAAGCTCTACACTTTGATTCCTGCTACTGACAGCATCTACCATTCAGACAGCAAGGTGCTTAAAGCACCCAGCCCTCCCATCAGTTGTATTTGCTGCTAGATTTACCTATCGATCAGTTCCCAAGCTTTCGAATTTTAATCTCAGAAGTCTTTCACTTTCCTCTTTCTTTGGTTCTGTATTAAAAGGTAATTATTGTTCAATTTTCCCAACTTTATATATTTAAGCTCCCACAATTTACCAATAGATGGCAGGCAAGCTACAAAATGTAAATGGCAGGATTCTCTCCCCAACCCCCTCAAAACACACACACACACACACACACACACACACACACAAAATTTAACTATGGTTTGCCAGAAAGATCTTTCTTTAAACAATGGTCACTGTGCATATTTTAAAAAATCATGAAGGGCCTGATGCCATGCTATAGAAATCTTTGACTGCGTCAACCCTCTAATGAATTTAGAAAAAGAGAGATGATTTTATCAAAATGTACAAAATGCTTAAGGGGCCTGACTGGGTAGATGGAGGGATGAAGTTTCCCCTGGTTAGGATGTTCCAAGTTATGCGTCTCAAATTTTGGAATACAGTACAGGGAAATGTATGATCATGTACTTTGATGAAAGGTATATAGGCCGAGGCTATTTTCTAATAGGGAAAGAATTCAAAAAGTGGAGGCCCGAAGTGACAGGATTGCTAGTGCAGTCTCAAATGAAGGAGTCAGCCATTCAGCAATTCAAATATACACCATAGCAACAGGCCCTTCTGGCCCACAAGCCCATGCCGCCCAATATACCCATGTGACCAGTTGTTCATTGATGTGAATTTACCGGCTGCTTAAAACACTTCAACAATTAAATTTTGCTTAAATACTCACATGGAATCCACAAACGCAGTTATAGCAGGTGATAACTCCCCAGCATGGGTTCTTTTGCATCCACCCAAGAAAGCACTCAGGAGCCTAAATCAAGGTTTAATCTCTTCAGTGCTATAAAATCCCACAATACTGCATTAGGATAGCAACCTGGACTTTTGTGCTCAGATGAATAGAGTAGAAATCGAACCAGAAATACAGAAAGAAGGGGTGATATTTCAAAACTTGGCTGGAAAACATCTTAAGTACTTGAAGCAGGAGCATTCAATGTGTTCATATTTCTTTCTGATACAGAAAGAGGCCATTCAGCCCACTAAGTCAATCACATTCCTCACCCATTTTCTCTGTAATCTACTCTCCCCACATTCCCCTCAATTCTACCACTCACCTACATGCCAGAGGCAATTTTCAATGGCCCATACATAATCAGTTCATGGTCAGTATTTTACCTTTGCACCCTGTATCCCACCCTAATAACTACAAAAGAACATAAGAAATAGGAGCAGGAGTAGGCGATCTGCCTGTCAAGCCAGCTCCGCCATTCAACTGATCACAAGCCCATGCCGCCCAATATACCCATGTGACCATGACTGATCTAAAAATCTATTGATCTCTCACCTGAATGTACTCAGAGACTGAGCCTCCCCAGCCTCGTGGTAAAAGATTCCAAAGATTCACTGCCCCCTGGGTGAAGAAATTTCTTCACAACTCTGAACTTGGAGCAATACTATCAATGTAGCCATTAGCACAACAACAGCACCCAGTGTTTGAATCCACCGCAACATTCTCCCCGTGCCCGCACAGGTTTCCTCTGGGTGCTCCAGTTTCTTCCCATATTCTAACGACATGCACTGCAGTAGAGAGAATGGAGAGCACCAAGTTCCTTGGAGCTCACTTAACTAAATGACCTACCATGGACACTTAACACTTGTCGGGAAGGCACAACAGCAACTGCACTTCCTTGAGAAG
Organism: Narcine bancroftii; assembly: GCF_036971445.1. Lineage (NCBI taxonomy): Eukaryota > Metazoa > Chordata > Chondrichthyes > Torpediniformes > Narcinidae > Narcine > Narcine bancroftii. The sequence goes on from NC_091469.1 coordinate 468,038,687, forward strand.
ACTGATTCAGGCAAGGCTACTGACTACCATTATATCAATCTCCTAAAGTAACCTTACTGAGAGCATCCTGGCCGACTACTTGCAGAGAAATGGATCAGAGGTCAATCCACAGGAACATAAAAGTGGCAAAGAGGATCACGAGGTCACTAGGATCGTTGCCTGAAGAGAGAGTGCAAAATCATTGAGGACCCCTTCCATCCGACGCATAGCATCTTTCAGCTGCTCCTGTCAGGGAAGAGATACAGGAGGATCAGAGCCAGCACCACCAGGCTGAGGAGCAGCTTCTTCCCATGGGCACGGAGAATGCTGAACAACCAAAAGAACTGCTCTCACTAACCATCTGAGACTCTCATTTATACAAAACAAAAATATATATATTTATATAGATATAATTCTTTTCCTGCATGTGTATTGTTTGTCTGTATGTGTGTTATGTCTGGTTGGGTGTCTGTATTTTTTGCACCGAGGACCAGAGAACGCTGCTTCATCAGGTTGTACTTGTACAATCAGATGATAATAAACTTGACTCGACATACAGTGATAGGAGATTAATTGGTCACATGGGTGTATTTTGGTGGAAGGGCTCGTGGGCCGGAAGGGCCTGTTACTGTGACGCATCTCTGAATTACTGAATGGTTGACTCCCTCATTTGAGACTGCGACCCATAACTTGAGACTTCCTAACCAGGGAAAACTTCATCCCTCCATCTACCCAGCCAGGCCCCTGAAGGATTTTGTACATTTTGATGAGCTCATCTCTCATTCTTCCAAATTCATTAGAGCAGTGGTTCTCAACCTTTTTCTTTCCACTTACATATTCCCTATGCCATAGGTGCTCTGTGATTAGTAAAGGATTGCTTAAGGTGGTATGTGGGAAAGAAAAAGTTTGAAACCCACTATTTTAATCATACCTAATTGACTCCTTTTGTGCACGGTTTCACAACTCCAAAGGAAATGAGCAAATGACAATTTTTCTCAAGCAAATTATTTCCATAACAATTGGGTCTAGAGCAGTGATTCTCAACCTTCCCTTCCCAACCACTTACCACCTTAATCACAGAGCACATGGCATAGGCATTGCTTAAGGTGGAATATGAGTGGGAAGAAAAAGTTTGAGAACCACTGCATTAGAGTGTTAATGCATTCGTAGATTTCTATAGCATGGCCACAGGCCTTTCAGCTCAATTTGTCTGTTGCCCAAGACTCCCCCCCCTCCCCATCCTCAAATCTTTCCTATCCAATCTGCTCAATTGTTTCCTTATTCATCAAACCCTGGAATCAATGTGGTGAATCTGCACCTCAATAAAAGATGTGGTGGGGGGGGGGGGGGGGAGAATTAGGGAATTATTAACAGGAGTACAGAGTTTAGTTTTCTTTTTGTTGAAGTTTCTGAAACTGGATGTGTAAAGGGTGATGATTGACAGTCACATGCACTATTTTCTTTTTTAATTTTTTTTTATTTTTCACACTGTGAACCATACTGACCAAACTACGCACAAACATTTCCCCCTTGAATATACACAGTGTCATTTTCTCCCCTTTTCCCCCCTCCCTTCCCTCCCTCCTTCACCCCCCCACCCACTCAACATTCAACATACATGATACATTAAACCCATTAAACAATGTCATCACACAATGAAAATAAACAAGAAATTTGTGTCATCTACTTTTACCTACTGGGTCAGTTTACTTCGTCTTCTTCTCCTCATGTCATTTTAGGCAGTGGACGTCCGCGGTAGGACTTTTCTGTTGTGTTCCATGTACGGTTCCCAAATTTGTTCGAATATTGTGATGTTATTTCTTAAATTATATTTTCCAATGGAATACATTTATTCATTTCTATGTACCATTGCTGTATTCTCAGGCTATCTTCTAATTTCCAGGTTGACATAATACATTTTTTTGCTGCAGCTAAGGCTATCATAATAAATCTTTTTTTGTGCTCCATCCAATTTGAGGCATAGTTCTTTACTTCTTATATTACTTAGAAGAAAGATCTCTGGATTTGTTAGTGCGTTATTTTTTGTGATTTTATTTAATACCTGATTTAAATCTTCCCAAAATGTTTCCACTTTCTCACATGCCCAAATTGCATGTACTGCTGTTCCCGTTTCCTTCTTACAGCAAAAACATCTGTCTGATACTGTTGGGTCCCATTTATTTAACTTTTGGGGCATGGTGCACTATATTCTTGATGCTAGGATCTCCACCCACTGTAACTAGCTCTGCCAAATGTTTCATACATTTTCAGGGGATGTAAAGATTAAACATGTTGATCTTGAGAGGGCACCTTAGAACATGGAAACTATTTGGCCATTTGAACCTATCCTACAATATAAATGGACGCTACAAGCCTCCACTCCATTTATAATCCAACCTCCTTCTCTTATCCAATGAAAAATCCTCTTTAAATGCTATTTGTCCACCCTCAGAGAGGGAGAAATTTATCTTTGGTCAGAATTCTAAATAAGAATATCCACGGTCATTTGTACACCCTTCAATCAAACCAACTATCTACAGGTGATTATAATGGGCAACCAATAAACTCATACCTATAATGTGCGGCACAGTTAGCCATGGCATGTTGGCATGGTTAGCGTAGCGGTTAGCTCAATGCTACTACAGCGCCAGCATCCCCGTTCAAATCCGGCGCTGACTATAAGGAGTTTGTATGTTCTCCTGTGTCTGCGTGCTTTCCTCTGGATGCTATGGTTTCCTCCTACCTTTCAAAATATATGGGGGTTGTAGGTTAATTAGGGCAGCATGGGTTTGTGGGAATGAAGGGGCTGTTACCATGCTGCATGTCTAAATAAAATAAATAAATAAAGTGTGCTAGCAAATCTAAGTCAAATTTCTCTGTGTCCCTTGGGCAGGGACTCGGCAGTTCAATCATCCATTGATTGAGAAAGCATGTCTGTGGATTATGAAGCTTTTAATCTTTTGACATTTCTCTTCGATTTTCAGTTCACTGTGACAGTCTAAGTTTAAGCCCTTTGAACTGGGACATCTCAGAACTTTGGATCTTTGGTTAGGTGTGGCCACCAGTCACCATTGACTGGCCCTTGAGAAGGTGGCACGGAATTTCAGGTGGGGCACCTTGTCAGAAAGCTGCCGCACACGAGGCAGCTGAACAAGATAGGAGCTTATGGTGTTGTGGGAAAGGTACTTGTGGGGATAGAAGATGGGGGTAATTGTCAGAAGTCGAATAAAGGGGGCCTTTTCTGGCTGTCTGCCAGCGACTTGTAGTGCACAAATTATTTGGATGATGTAGTCGATGGCTTTGTGACCACGTTTATGGATGATGCGAAGCCGGGGGGATGGGCGGGTTGCGTTGCGGAAGCATGGAATCTGTAGAGGGATTTAGATAGGTTGTGAAAATGGGCAAAAAGTGGCAGATGGAATACAGTGCAGGGAAACGTATGATCATGTACTTTGATGAAAGGTATATAGGCTGAGGCTATTTTCTAATAGGGAAAGAATTCAAAAAGTGGAGGCCTGAAGTGACAGGATTGCTAGTGCAGGATTTTCCTAATGGTTAAATTGCAGCATGAGTCAGTAGTTAGGAAGGCAAATGCAATGTTAGCATACATTTTGAGAGGAGTAAAGTATAAGGCAAGGCTGTATTGCTGAGGCTTTTCGAGGCATTGGTCAGAAAACATCTGAAGTTTTGAGAGTAGGTTTAGGCCCCATATCTATGGAAGGACTGGAGAGGGTCCAGGGGAGGTTTACGAGAACGATCTCAATGATAAGGGTTAATGTACAAACAGCTTTTGTTGGCTTTGGGCCTGTATTTGCTTGGATTCCAAAGGATGGGTGAGAATCTCATTGAAACAGTCCAAATATTGAAAGAGCTGGATAGAATGGACGTGGAGAAGACGCTTCCAATAGAGGGAGAGTATAGGAAAGAGATGAGGAGAAATTTCATCAGTCAGAGGCTGGTGCACATGTGGAATTTGTTGTCACTGATGGCCAATGAGGCCAAGTCATTGGGTATATTTATAGCAGACGCTGATAGGCTCTTGATCAGTGAGGGTGTCAAAGGTTATTGGGAGAAGGCAGGAGATTGGGATTGTAAGGAAAAATACTGTACATCAGTCATAATTTAAATGGCAGAGCTAACTCGATGGGCTGAATGGCCTAATTCTGCTCCTATGTCTTATGGCCCTTAAATGGTTTCTTTACCTAGGACAGCTGTTCTGGTGCAGATTTTCCTACACTGTGGTTGGTAAGGGAGATTCAGGTTTTGAATCCAGCATTGAAGGAATGAAAATACTTTACGTGTCAAACTGGTGGATGACTTTTTCTTTTCGGCTGCACTACCTCTGCTTCTCCATTCATAGCTGTCCCCGACCGATCCCGGAATCTTTGTTCAGACAAACAAAAACTGAGCCCATTATTCACCAGAAAGTTATAGTTGTAGTTTTACTCTTGGTAAAATGTGCAAAAAATGGTTTTCAAAATAATTCCGATGAGACCATTTTGTCCATAATTTTTGTGACTATAAAGTTGGAATGAGTTTGGACGTACATCAAAAGTCAAACAAACATGATAGATTTTCCTCCTTTAAGAATACACCAGATTCATATTGACATTTGTTTTACAATGACCAGCAGCTAGTGTTTATTTCATTGTTTGAATTTAAATTCCCAAGCCGCCATGTTGCAATGTGATCTGACATCACCGGCTCCAAAGCTCAGCCCTCTGGGATATTAAAGTAGAAATAAACTGCAGCGCTCATGGAGGGTGACAGAGTGTCAGTATTTTGGGTGGAAACCCTGCTTCAGGACTGAGAAAGGAGAAGGAAGAGAGGTGGTGTTAAAGAGGAGAAGGGCAGGGCTCCATGTGTGATAGGTGGATCACGGAGTGGTGATGGATGACAGACAGATGAAGGTAATGTTGGGGGACAGAGAACAATGTGGAAGCAAAGGTGGGAGATCCTCTCTCCCTTGCCCCCTCTGTGATGTCCTTGTGGGACTCTCTCTCACTGGCCCCTGAGATCTCTATATGATACCCTCTCTCACTGACCCCTCTGTGATATGGGATCTCCCTCCTCTGTGATCTCAACAGGTGAGACCCTCTTTTACTGACCCCTCACTGTCACCTCTATGACACCCTCTCTCACTGACACCCCGCACTGTTATCTTTACGTGGATCCTCTCTAACTGACCCCTCTCTGTGATCTCTACACGAGACCCTCTATCAATGACCCCTCAATGTGATCTCAACCCGAGGCCCTCTCTCACTGTTCCCTTAGTGAACTCCACATTGATCCCTCTCACTGAGCTCGACATGAGGAACACTCTATCACTGACCCCTCTCTGTGATCTCCACTTGTGAGACCTCTTCTGCTGCGTGTCTGGTGCATGAACCAGCTGTTTCGCTTAATTGCAGTTTTCTTCCAACCAGTCAGTATGAAGCAGTGGAACATTTAATTGCAGCAAACTTTCATTTAACAACTTTAAACTTCCTTTGTATCTGGCAGAAGCAAATAAACTTAGTCCAGCTGTGATTTATAAAAATAAAAATGATTAGTTAAATTCAGACACAAACAGTTCTTAAACATGCATCACAGGTCCTTGCCAATAATTTTATGCAGGTGTTAATGTGTTTAATGTAAACAGGTTGGGATCATGTAAAAATAGCACCAGCACAAATATTCACCAGCTCTTGATGCATTTTAAAATGAAGTGTAAATGTCAACATCTCAACATTCCCCCCATTTATTGATCCCACCAGGGACATCCCTCCAATAGAACACTAATTCACTAGGGACGTCTCTCCAGCAGAACACTGAACCCACAAAGATTGTCACTTCAACTGAGCACTGATAGAATAATGGATTTCCTTCCAACAAAACACTGAACCAACAGGGAATATTCTTCTTAGTGTTACCTTACCTTGTGAGGCATTCCTTCAGCAGGTGTTTGATGTATAAAGGGATGGGATCGTTCTGAAAATGCCAAACCTTTAGAGAAGCCTTTTCCATGCTGTGTCCTGCTGTGGGCCCAGCAACTGAGCTCCTCTGTGGCAAATCCAATGATCAGTATTGGAAATATTTCTACAAACAGCATTCCATTTTTCTGATTGTTGGCAGCTAGTGCTTGCCTCATACATCATTGAATTCAGCTCAGTGTTTAATCATTCCCCAGAGGCTGGTAGAGAAACTGTCCTCACTGAGAATCAACACCCAACTCTGTAACTGGATTCTGGATTTCCTCATGGAAAGACCACAGTCTGTCTGGGTCGGTAGCAGATCGTCGAGCACCGACACACTGAATACTGGCGCACCTCAGGTATGTGTGCTCAGCCCGCTCCTGTTCATGCTACTGACGCACAACCACAATCCCAAATCCAGCTCCGACTGTTTCACCAAGTTTGCAGATGGCACAACAGTAGCTGGTCTCATTAGCAACAATATGTTTCAAACTACAGAGAACAGGTGGGAAATCTCCTGCAATGATGCATGAGTAACAACCTAAGTCTCCACATAGTCGAGTCGAAGGAGATGATCGACCAAAGGAACTGTTCATACTAACCATCCGAGACTCTCATATTACAGAACAATATTTATTTGTGTATCTAAGTACTTGTCCTGGATATATGCTGTCTGTTTGAATGTGTGTTATGTCTGCCGGTGTGTCTGCGTGTTTTCACTGAGGACCAGAGAATTCTGTTTGGTCAGGTTGTACTTGTGCAATCAGATGACAATAAATTTGAAGTAAAAACATAATGTTGGAGAAACTCAGCAGGTCAAGCAATGTCCTTTACATGGCCAAGTTAAAAATACATAACCAATGTTTTAGGTTAGAGCCTTTCAACAATAAACTTGATTTTTGTATGGCAGGTATCGACTGCAATCTTGAATTCTATAGCCTCTTGGTCTCTCTGTGGCCTAGTTGGGCTGATGCTTTTTGCATTTGCCTTTGGTGTACCCTGAGAATAAAGTGGTCCCTGTTGCTGAACCCATGATTGACTCTTGACAATCGACTCTGTACCTCGTGCCTTAGATGCAGCCTAACCTGCTGAGTACTTCTGGTTCCTGTTGCATTGATCAAAAACCCTCATCCCGTCTCACAGTCAGCAGAGATCGTGTGCTTCAAGAGTCAGCAGATCAACCTTGCTCTACTGAGGTGTCCGCATATTGTCCCCTCAACCTCCCAAAAAAGACCCACACCCTGGTGTCTATCCCTTACCTTGAATGAGAAGCAAGCTCTTCATTCCCTTCTTGCACCTCAGAGCAGGATTGAAATGACTCAAATCATGCGGCCGCTGATTTTGTTGGGGCAGACTAATCAAATAATTCACAAACATCTGGACAAGTGCTTCTGTGGAAATAACTTTGGATAATAAAGGGCATATTTCCAACACTGAGTGAAAGTTGAGTGATGCTTTTTATCTGGTGAAAATATTTTCATATTGTTTGACTTTCAGCTGTTTCCACCGGAACTGGTAAATACCTTTTTTCATAAATGGAGCTTGTAGCTTTAAGGAATGTGTTTTACATCAACAAGGTGCTACATTCCAGGAAATTTGGCAGGGCTCAATCACACTGATCTTGGAGTCAGCCAGTCTACCCCAGCTGCTGAGATTGATCTTTTGTGTGCCTTGATTATGACAACTTCCTTTATTTCCAAATTTTAGAGATGTACCTCACGGAAGCAGGCCCTTCTGCTCACTAAATCTGCACTGTCCATCAACTGCCAATCCTACATTAATCCCATTTGCTTTTTATTTTATTTTTCCCATATTCTCATCAACCCTCCTTTTGATTCTAACACCCACCCAAATGCAGTGGCTAATTAACGTACTGGCCCACACCTATTCTGTCTGGGGAGGAAGCTGGAGCAATCAAGGTCAGGATTGAACCCTCATCTCTGGAGCTGAGAGGCAGTTGCTCACCGTTTCGCTGCCTGTTTGAATCCAAGTTCAGAAACATTCAATCCTTCTCTCTCTAGATTTATGTGATAGAATTGTCATCAACAGATTTTTTTTTCTATTGATTTACTTCCAAATTAATGTTTTTAATTTGAGAGAGAATTTCACCGATCTGGAACATATCAAAATAAAGTGGAAGCAGGAATAGACTACTGAACCCTATGGAACCTTTCCCACCATTCATTAAGATCTTTTTTTTTTCAAATTGTATTTTAATTTAGTTTAACATACAGCACAGTAACAGGCCCTTTCAGCCATGAGCCCAACTACGCCCAATTAACCTACAACACCATATGCTTTGAAGTGTGGGAGAAAACCGGAGCACCCAGAGGAACTCACACAAACACAGGGAGAGTGTAAAAATTCCTTACAGACAGCGCGGGATTCAAACCCCGGCCCCTTTTGCTGGTGCTGTAACAATGTTGCACTAACCGTGCATCGCCATATTTGATCTGATTTAAAATCTCAGCTTCCATTCCCACCTACACCCCCCCCCCAGTAACTTTTCACTCCATCCGTATCAAGAATCGATCAACATCAACTTTTCAAATATTTAAAGGCTCTTGGAGGAAGAGGGTTACAAAAAGCATGGAATATGGACATCTACAGCAGAGCAGACCCTTCAACCCATAGGCTGACCTACTCAACAACTACCTTCAATGACCCTACTACATAACCCTTCATATTCCATATAAACTGTGTATGTGTGTGTATGTATGTGTATATATAGATATGTGTGTATACGTGTGTGTGTATGTATGTATATATATATAGATATGTATGTGTATGTATGTATGTGTGTATATATAGATATGTGTGTATATGTGTATGTATATATATATAGATATGTGTATGTGTGTATGTAGGTGTGTATATATATATATATATAGATGTGTGTATATGTGTGTGTGTATGTATGTGGAGAGAGCGAGCGGTTGAGATAGATTTCTGCTTGGTGATAATGCTGAAATGCAATTGGAGCAGTGGTGGTTGAGTGGAGCCATTATGACATGCTGTTAATTATTAATTGTAGTTAAAAACAGAGAGACTAATAGATTTTCACATTATATTAATTATCTGTCACCAAAAGCTGTTAGTAAATCATTTTTTAAAATGATGAAATGCCAAATATATCCTGACAAAAAGTTCTAATTGACAAACTATTTAGTCCTTTGAGACCTATGGATTTATCAGTTTTAAATGCTGAAATGCAGGAATGAAGACATCAACCAGGACTGAAGAATGAAGACATCAGCCAGGACTGAAGAATGAAGACATCAGCCAGGACTGTCATAAAGTTTCCAGAGATTAATACAACCCGTACAAAGCAGAAAAAAGGTGATTGTAACTTCTCTGAGGAGCAGTCCGACATAATTGCATCTAAAATATCTCACATCTAAAAGGTAGTGGCTAAATATTTGTTCTGATATCGATATGAGTGTTAAAGGAGGTGTAACTAGCAAGTACAAGAACCCAAGAAAATAGGAACAGGAGAAGTTTACTCAGCCCATGAAACCTGCCCCCCAGTTCAACATGATCTAACCCCCAGGCCTCATTCTTCTCTGTGCTTATTCCCCAACTCTATGATCTTTTGAAACTTTCTTTATTTCCTCTCTCAATCCTCCCACAAGTCAGATTCACCAGAATCCCCTGGGGTGGAGGATTCCAGATATTCACCATCCTCTGTGTTATGAACTTCCTCAGTGCCTTAATTTTAAATGACAACTCCCTAATTTTGTAACTCATTCCTGGCCATACTCCCTCTAATTGATATCCCTCAATATTTACCCTACCGTGCTCCCTCAGGAGCTTAAATGCATCAATATGATTACCTCTCTTTTTTTTTTTTAAAAATTGAATACAGCCCTGCTTTCAATGCCAACTACCAGTAGCTGCTGCCCCAACTATGCACCTATATGCCAACTGTGCTGCCCAGGGGTAAACATCAACAACATGGCCTGGTCCACCCACACCAATATAATGGCCAAGCAAGTGCACTTATGCATCTGCTTCCACAGAAGGCAGAGGAAATCAGGCACGTCACCAGCATTCTTAACAACTTCCTGCATTGCACTATTGAAAGTAACCTACTGCGAGGTATGGAAATGGCTTAGGTCTTGATGATAGGTCTCAACCTGAAACATCTCCAAATCCCTCCACTGATATTTTCTGACCCCCTAAGATCTTTCACCAACAAGTTTTTTTGTTCTAGATTCTCTTGTACTTGGCTCACCTGCAAACCTTCTTCACATAGATAATAAACTCCCCCTGAAATCATCTTAACAAAATCTTACACTTGCTCATATTGAAATCCATTTGCCAAGTTTTCACCAACTCATTTATATTGTCTCTGCCTTTGGAGTTAAAATAACCTTATTACAATGTTTCCTCCCACCTACAAGTACCTTCATATTATTTGCAAACTTGGATTCCTAACACTCTTTCCCCGACCTTCCCTTCCAAACCCGACACTCTCCCCCCTTCCAAACCCGACACTCTCCCCCCTTCCAAACCCGACACTCTCCCCCCTTCCAAACCCGACACTCTCCCCCCTTCCAAACCCGACACTCTCCCCCCTTCCAAACCCGACACTCTCCCCCCTTCCAAACCCGACACTCTCCCCCCTTCCAAACCCGACACTCTCCCCCCTTCCAAACCCGACACTCTCCCCCCTTCCAAACCCGACACTCTCCCCCTTCCAAACCCGACACTCTCCCCCCTTCCAAACCCGACACTCTGCCCCCTTCCAAACCCGACACTCTGCCCCCTTCCAAACCCGACACTCTGCCCCCTTCCAAACCCGACACTCTGCCCCCTTCCAAACCCGACACTCTCCCCCCTTCCAAACCCGACACTCTCCCCCCTTCCAAACCCGACACTCTCCCCCCTTCCAAACCCGACACTCTCCCCCCTTCCAAACCCGACACTCTCCCCCCTTCCAAACCCGACACTCTCCCCCCTTCCAAACCCGACACTCTCCCCCCTTCCAAACCCGACACTCTCCCCCCTTCCAAACCCGACACTCTCCCCCCTTCCAAACCCGACACTCTGCCCCCTTCCAAACCCGACACTCTCCCCCCTTCCAAACCCGACACTCTCCCCCCTTCCAAACCCGACACTCTCCCCCCTTCCAAACCCGACACTCTCCCCCCTTCCAAACCCGACACTCTGCCCCCTTCCAAACCCGACACTCTGCCCCCTTCCAAACCCGACACTCTCCCCCCTTCCAAACCCGACACTCTCCCCCCTTCCAAACCCGACACTCTCCCCCCTTCCAAACCCGACACTCTCCCCCTTCCAAACCCGACACTCTCCCCCTTCCAAACCCGACACTCTCCCCCCTTCCAAACCCGACACTCTCCCCCCTTCCAAACCCGACACTCTCCCCCCTTCCAAACCCGACACTCTCCCCCCTTCCAAACCCGACACTCTCCCCCCTTCCAAACCCGACACTCTCCCCCCTTCCAAACCCGACACTCTCCCCCCTTCCAAACCCGACACTCTCCCCCCTTCCAAACCCGACACTCTCCCCCCTTCCAAACCCGACACTCTCCCCCCTTCCAAACCCGACACTCTCCCCCCTTCCAAACCCGACACTCTCCCCCCTTCCAAACCCGACACTCTCCCCCCTTCCAAACCCGACACTCTCCCCCCTTCCAAACCCGACACTCTCCCCCCTTCCAAACCCGACACTCTCCCCCCTTCCAAACCCGACACTCTCCCCCCTTCCAAACCCGACACTCTCCCCCCTTCCAAACCCGACACTCTCCCCCCTTCCAAACCCGACACTCTCCCCCCTTCCAAACCCGACACTCTCCCCCCTTCCAAACCCGACACTCTCCCCCCTTCCAAACCCGACACTCTCCCCCCTTCCAAACCCGACACTCTCCCCCCTTCCAAACCCGACACTCTCCCCCCTTCCAAACCCGACACTCTCCCCCCTTCCAAACCCGACACTCTCCCCCCTTCCAAACCCGACACTCTCCCCCCTTCCAAACCCGACACTCTCCCCCCTTCCAAACCCGACACTCTCCCCCCTTCCATACCCGACACTCCCCCAATCCATACCCGACACTCCCCCCAATCCATACCCGACACTTCCCCCAATCCATACCCGACACTTCCCCCAATCCATACCCGACACTTCCCCCAATCCATACCCGACACTTCCCCCCAATCCATACCCGACACTTCCCCCAATCCATACCCGACACTTTCCCCCAATCCATACCCGACACTTCCCCCCAATCCATACCCGACACTTCCCCCCAATCCATACCCGACACTTCCCCCCAATCCATACCCGACACTTCCCCCCAATCCATACCCGACACTTCCCCCCAATCCATACCCGACACTTCCCCCAATCCATACCCGACACTTCCCCCTAATCCATACCCGACACTTCCCCCCAATCCATACCCGACACTTCCCCCCAATCCATACCCGACACTTGCCCCCAATCCATACCCGACACTTGCCCCCAATCCATACCCGACACTTCCCCCCAATCCATACCCGACACTTCCCCCCAATCCATACCCGACACTTCCCCCCAATCCATACCCGACACTTCCCCCCAATCCATACCCGACACTTCCCCCCAATCCATATCCGACACTTTTCCCCCCAATCCATACCCGACACTTTTCCCCCCAATCCATACCCAACACTTACCCCCTTCCAAACCCAACACTCTCCCCCAAATTTGGAAGGGTTGTGGCTGTCATGTGACAGTACTGCCTCCTACCTAGTCAGAGGACACACCAGCTGCCAATCAAGGTTTGGTTCCATCCCACCCATTAGTGCACTCCTTGCTGTTGGAACCATGTAAAAAAAATTACCTGGACTGCACTCTCCATCCTGCCTTTACTTGTCCTTGGGCCATTGGCTTTTGTAATTGGATTAACCCTCCTGCCACTGAGCCATTGGCTCTCTGTAAATTATCTAGGCTGGAACCTCCAGCAATATAAAGGTGCCATGTTCTCTTTGTTCTCTCTCTTTGCTAGCTGGTGACCACCCTGGTTCACTCCAGGCCTAGAAATGTGGAACGGTGCTAGAGAAAGGTGGTAAGAAGTTCAATGTTAAAAGGGTTGGGAATATTTAATTTGTGTCCCTTGTAGCATGGAGCCATGCCTGCTCTGAGTCAAGGGTAGGCGGGACATCGTAGGGATTTTCCTTGATCATTGTATGTACTAACTCATTGTGTGCGCGTGTATGCAACCGGGTGTATTTTGTCTTATGCTATTTTCCTCACGTTTGTTGTTAACTGTCCACTATTTCTTTCCGACGGCTACTGTAAAGTGTATGTGTAGATACTGCGTCAGTTACCACTTCCCACATTTGTCTTCTGTAAATAAAATACTTCCCCACCAAAACTGTTCAGAATTCTTGCGACCTACTAAACCTGTTTATTCACTCACACTTCCAAACTTAACACTCTCCCCACCCTTCTAAACCTAACATTCTCTTCTCCTCCCCCCCCCACCCCACTTCCCCTTCCAGGTTATAAATATAAATCTCATAAATTGTAAATAATTGAAGCAAGGATTCAATTTTGTAATAATTCATGTGACTTATTTAATATTTATTGTATTCACTTGCATAAACATGTGAATCACTATGAAAACTGGATCTTGTACAACCTAAAGGTGTCAGCATCTATGCATCCCACCTGCACAACCCCTACCTGACTATCCTCCCCAACACTAGCACCATTAAAAAACCTTAAGAAATAGATCAAGTGGACTGCTGCCAATGCATTGGCTAAGACATAGACAAGATGGTTGTTGTGGGGGTTAAGAGATGAGGAATCCAATGGGGAAGTTAGCTCTAGCTGGCCCAGATAAATCCATATCTAATGCACTAAAACATCTGGTACAAAATTGTACAGAATACAAGAAATATTGCAACTGATGAGGCTTTGCTAATTGCAAACCTATTTCTTTGGGGTGCATGCTGAACTTATTTAGAACTGAGCAGTAAGTGGAGATATGGTTAAATAAGGAAGGACTTCAGCTTCTGAAGGGGAATCCAGGTGCTAAATCCAGCTCCTTTTTTTACAACAAATAATATGACAAAACACAAATTGTACGCACATCATCCAATAAACTACTTAAATTATGAGAGAGAAAACAATTTGTGATAGGCAGTAAATCTACTGCCCTTCTGTTACATACAATTTACATTTTCATATTAAAATCCCATTGTAACTATCTGCGATGCACTCAATCCCATCGGGGGCCCTTTGTTCCTGGAACTAAGACACTGTCCCCTTGAATATTGCATGCTCCCATTGACACATGAGCCTGGATGTAACCCCAAAAGACGGCCAGGCAGTCCGCTTACCCTGAACCCTTGAAATAGCCAGCTCTTCTAGGCCCAGCAACAACACAACAAGGAGATCCTCCGAGTGACTGGCCAACTCCCACCCTCCAGCCCCTCCCGCCCCTAACTGCACCAGGTAACCGTAAATCAGGAGCTTGGGGCTGAAGTGCACCCAAAATTTGAGAAGCAACCCCTTCAGGTAGGCGAAGAGGGTCTACAACCTCTCACGCTCCACATAACAATGGCACACTGTCTCCTCCTGGCTGCATGAGTGAAGACGATGGGGTGTCAGTGAACCGACTCAGTTGCACGGCTCCACTCGATGCAACATTCTCCACAGCAGGACGCTGATATAAAGGAGGAGGACTCCCTCATACAGAGACCTGCACAGGATGGTAAAACGGACCACCATGGTGGATCCAGATGGCTGACGAGGGCAAGTAAGTGGAAAGCATGCAGGAGAAGCCCATACAGAACCATTTTGGAGCGTCCTGGAATAGCACGGCATGAATCACCATGAGGCGGCTCATGTGCTGGACTGGTTACAAAAAAAGGCTTTGGGCCTGATGTACAACTCTGGCTGATCAGGGGTCAACAATCAGGATTGCTTCAGCCCCTGCCACCTCCAGAGCCCCACCCTGACACTCATCGCATCAAGATTAGATCCAGCCTGTCCAACAGAGACGACACCTCACATACCCCTCAGTTCCCGATAAAATGCGGGCCAGCTCCCTCATTGTGATACAGCTGATATTTGTGGCCGGGAGCCACGCCCCCGAATCCAACTCCTGCCTCATTGCACAGGTATTTGCTCCTCACTGCCACCTTGTAGAAGTCTAGCCCTGTGTGGGATTGGGAGAAGATGGGTAACATGGGTATTGCTGGCAACTTCAAAGCAAACTGCTGGCATTCAATGACTCACAGGTCAATGTATGACATGTTGAGTAACAGATGCTGGCTCATCTGTTGTACCTCTCCATCATTGCAACCCTTTGTAAACGCTGAGTCTCAATAAAAAGTTTCAAAAGTTCTAAGGTTAATTTTTCCACGTAATAATACATTTAAAATGTAATATTCATGATATAATTCAACGTTTGTCTGCCGGGAGGCAAAGAAAGAGTCGCCTTGAGCATTGCATGGCACCCTTAACAATAAGAGAAAGATATGCAAAAGCAAGTCCCTTCAGAAACACTCGGTGTCCGTAGATTTGCCTCCAGTGTTCTCGCAGCCTCTGCAGCCACACAGACACCAATTCAAGCCATCCACAACATGAGCTCCAGATCCAAACCCCCGATACAATAAGGAAGCTTTCAGCACCCAAGGCCCTTCGGGAGCACTTCTTGCTCTCAGCACCCTCTTGAATCATAGTTCCAATATCTGGTTCCTATGAGCCAGTCTACAGCAGACCATAACCTGTGTGGGTCCCTCTGCCACTGAGCCCCTCGCTGGTCCGCTGCCATGCTCATCTTCCCTGTAAGTAGTTCTCCCATGCTTCTCAACAGGGAATATCCTCCTTCTTCTGGCTCCCTGCACTGGTCTGCTGTTTCCCTGGAGTTTACAACCCATCATGATACACTGCCATCTTCAGCACAGACCTCCGTGGTTGCAGGATTGAAAGAAAAACTGCCGGTTCCTCTAACAGAACGTTTAAAGTCTCTACAGAATTGTCAGTATCACAACCAGGACCCTGCAAAGCAGTGCTGTGTCTCCGTTACCCATTCTCCAAATTCAGCACTGCTATGACAGCACAGCCACCATATTTAAAATTCTCTTCCCTCCACTGATGCTTGCTTCATCTGCTGAGTTCATCATGTCTAGCACATAGTGTCTAACATCAGATTCCACTCTGCAGACTCTTGGGTGTCTCCAGCTGAATGGGAATTCGGGACATGGAGATTTGCGTGATTTATTTTACTTTATTTTAATGCTTTAAATTTTTATTAGGAATTTAATGTTTTATTCATAACTAATTTTTAAAACTGTTGAAAGCAATTTTAATCATCTTTAAAAGTCTCTGTGCATCAGAGACATTCAAAAACATTCTAAGTGTGGCACAGTTAGCGTAACGGTTAGCACAGTGCTGTTGCAGGGCCAGTGACTGGGACCGGGGATGCAATCTCGCGCTGTCTAAAAGGAGTTTGAACATTTTCCCTGTGTCTGTGTGGGTTTCCTCTAGGGGCTTTGGTTCAAAAATGTACTGGGGCTGTAAGTTAATTGGGTGTATTTGGGCAGCATGGACTCGTGGGGTAAAAAGTCTATCTAAATATAAAATTTTAAATTTTAACATTTACTGCGGCTTACAGATTGCCAAGAGGTGGTGTCTCACCCCCAAACTGGTTCTTGTCAAAGAATGTAATGAGAGCACAGGAAAATAGATATAGGAGCGGTCACCTGACCCAATTAAGTCTGCCATGCCATTCAATATGTTCGTGGTTGCTCTTCCCCGGTCCATGACATTTCTTCTGTGCCAGTTCCTGTGCCTTCAATTCCCAGATCTTTCACCACCAAATTGTCTAACTCATCTTCAAACACATCCAGTATTCTTGTCTCCGCAACCCTCAGTTGGACATTCCAGGGTGGGTCTAGAGGCATGCTAGCTGAGAGTAATTTGCCATGATGTCTCTCTCTACTTTGCTGTTCAATTCTGAGTTAAAGATGCTTAAAGCCATCAGATCCTTGCAACTGTTTTAGGTGAGTGCATGGGAAGAGTGAGAGGAGTGCAGAATCAAGCATACTTTGTCCCATATGACTGGAGATCCAGCCTCTGCACAACCAGGGGTGCAAATGTTAGTGGAGCTGCTGACCCACAGCTTGGACTACCTGAGTTTTATCCTGAGCTCCAATGTTGTCTGTATAGAATGTCTATATGTGTGCACCATGGTCCAGAGAAACATTGTTTCATTTGATTATTTCTTGCAGTTGGATGATAAACTTGAACTATGACAGCATGGGCTTCTTCTGGGTGTTCCAGTTTCTTCTATATCCCAAAAATGTGTTTGTTAGGTTAATGGGCCTCTGTAAGTTGTCCCTATGGTGATGCTCCTTATATTGTGATAAAGAAGCTTGGGTTATTTAGTATTAATTATATTTTATTTTCAGCTCATGACCTCATGGGACACATCCATTTTAGTGCATCTAATCCAAGATGGGACATTCCATCTCTGATGCCCTCTAGTGGTCAGGAGGATCACTAACTCCCAATCACCACATCCCCTTTCCTTAAGATGTTCAGTCTAGTAACATTACATACTAATACAGTATACATTTCAATTTAAACATAAACATAAACACAAACATCAGTAGCACAAACTTTTTAAGTGTGAAGTTCTTTTTCTTTTAGAGATTCAGTCTGTCAAGTGCTTTGATAATGTATGTGTATCTCCTTAACACAGGTGATTGTGTCGGCTCTGCTGGTCCACTACTGTTTAGCACTGGTGGTGTTTCCTCTGTTGTTGTACAGGCTGAATCTTCTGCATTTGGCTGTTCTTGCAGCATCACTTGCATTTTCAGCAGGCGCTTTTGATTCCTCTTCAGTATTTGACCATCCTCTGTTATGACAGTGTAGGATCTGGATTTATTTTCTCTAAAACAGTGGCTTTCTGGTCCCAGATATTGGAATCTCTGAGTCTTACTGTGTCGTGTTGTGCCAGTGACCCTAAGCTTCTTGTTGACTTGTCATAGTTTGCTTTTAGTCTTGTTACGAGCCCAAAGGACCCCAAAAAACAACAGCAGCAATAGACATTCACCAAGACAAGTAGTTACTTAAACATGTTGTTTTTAAAGACCTTTAAACATAAAAACAGAATCAAACTTTAACTTATCTCTATTAACTTAACTAACCCAACTTAACCCCTTCTAATTCAAAGTGCAAGTGTATGTAATGTGTGTGTGTAAATTTAAGAAAAGTTCTTTGGTCCACAGTTCAATCTCATGTCTCATTCTTCCAAGTTCACTGGTTGCAGGCAATTCTTATACTGTGCACAGAATTTAACATGTATAAAGTTCACCAGTCTTTGGTGCTTGAAAGGTGAATGTTTACCACTCAGGAAGGTTCTTGTAGGTTTGCAGAGAGAGGTGTTCCAGGATTTCCACAATTGAGGTACCACCATTAGTCACCTCAATGTCTTGCTGATGAAACATGCCCCATCAGGGTTCTCCAGATGATAACCTCTTTATTTCAGGCTACTACAGAATTCCTTTCTGTTCCACTTATTCTAAGAGAAACATCAGACTGATAGCACTTCCAGCCATCCGCCACTCTGGAGCTTCTTTTTCAGTTCCAACAAGTTTCTCCTGGCTGACACTGTTCAATCTCTCTCTCCATCTGAGATTCCAACTGCTAGCCATATGTCCTTCTCTTTTTCACTTGCAAGAACTCCTCCTTCTCCAGCAAACAATAGAAGTCAGTCTTCTGCTCCCATCTGTTGTTTTAGGTAAACAAACCACTCAATGACCTTTGAGTGAGCACTTTGCAGAGAGGTTAAAAGCCTTGAAAAAAATCCAAAACAGGCAACCTGACTCTGGATGTTCTTCCAAGACAATAGATTATTCATTTCATGCCATAATTTCAATTAGCACCTACTTGTGAAATGTGCATAGCATTCTCCATAGTTTCTGTAAAGTCACTGAATATGAATTCTTCAGTATTTCAAATAAGATCTGTTTTAAAATGTGTGTATGCATATAACCTAGTCTAAT
Source organism: Narcine bancroftii (assembly GCF_036971445.1). Lineage (NCBI taxonomy): Eukaryota > Metazoa > Chordata > Chondrichthyes > Torpediniformes > Narcinidae > Narcine > Narcine bancroftii. The sequence goes on from NC_091469.1 coordinate 468,057,646, forward strand.
TTTACCAATTTATCTTCCAAAAACATTCCCAAAAATATTACATCACAGTTTCCTCTGCAGATGCATTTGTTTCCATTCAACCATCTCTGTTCAGGTCTGGGTCTGCAGATTAGGGAAGTGTGTACTACCTATAGTCTATATCCCTTCAAGAGCTCAGCAGGTGACATGTCATGTTCCAGTGATGAAGCGCGGTTATTCAACAGAGCTAGATATGGATCAAATCCACTGTCTTGTGCTTTCTGGAGCAACTGTTTAACTATGTGAACTTCTTTTTCTGCTTTACCATTTGAGTGGGAGTGCAGAGTCACATGTTGAAAATCATACTCTTCTGCAAAGTTCTAGAATTCTCTACAACTGGAGAATGGTTCATTGTCACTGTAGACAATTTGAGGAGTTCCATAACTTGCAAAGATCGACTTCATGTATCCGATCATGCAGGCAGCAGACATGTTGGGAAGCATCACCGTCTCAGGATAGTTTGATTGATAATCAGTAACTAGCAGATAATTCCTTCCATCAATGTTGAAAAGATCAGTCCCAACTTTCTGCCATGGCTGCTCTGGTAAGTCAGTTATGGTCATGGGTTCCTTTGGCTGCTTTGGGTGAAGTTTTAGACAGGTCTTTAAACAATTTTGTCAATATCAGCATTTATCCCTGGCCAATAAACAGCAGTTCTGGCCCTCCTCTTACATTTTTCCATTCCAAGGTACCCCTCATGCCCCCTTTTCAGCATCTCTTGTCGCCGTGATTGAGGAATGATGATTCTGCTCTTTCTGAGTAAAATCCCATTGATCACTCTCAGCTCTACCCTGATGCTGAAGTATTATTGACATTCACCTCTAGACCAACCTTCATTCAGATTCTTGATGACTTACTGTAGAACTAAGTCCTCTTCTGCTTCAGTTGCTATCTGCTTGGATTCATGTCAGATATGGGAAGCGATTCAGTGATCAGGTTCACGTGGAGATTCACATCTGTCTCTGTGGAACTCTCATTGCGTGCTTCACTCTGCGTCATTGCCCTGGACAGCGTATCAGCCAGCACAATAAGTTTCCCTCGTGTGTAGATCAATTCAAAGCAATAAAGTTGTTGCTTCATCATCAGTCTTTGAATTCATGTGACATCTCACTGATTATTGCTATTAATTGTTTGTGATCTTTCTCTGCCATGAATGTTGGTAGACCCTACACTTAGCTGTGGAATTTCTCGAGTCCATAGACCAGACTTAGACACTCTTTCTCTATTTGCGCATATCGATATTCAAATGTGGTCATCATCCATAATATGTTTGCTACTGGCTTCCAATCTTCTCCCTGAAGTCCTACGGCACCTATTCCATCTTTTGAACTGTCCATATATATTTTCATCCATCTAGATGGGTCAAAGAATGTCAACAGCACCAGTTCTGTAGTTAAAATGGTCCTCAGTTGTCCCCATTCTTCCTCTTGGTTGGCCATCCACTTGAATTCACATTTTTTAATGTAACACATTCCTCAGGGACATGGTTTGAGAAGAGAAGTGTGGTATGAATTTATCAATGAAATAGATAATTTTCAGCATTCTCAATATGCCCTTTTTGTCTGTGGCTCTGGGCATCTCTAGAAATGCTTTCACCTTGCTCATGTCAGGCTCCACAGCTGCCCCCGACAGCTTATCTCGATGGATATGTTGTAGCACTTTGATGAGCCTCTCATTGTGTTTCTCCTATGCCGATCCCCATAGGATCATGTCATCCATGAACGGCACCTACTCCATCTTATCAAGCATCCATAGATATTTTCATCCTTCTGGATGAATCAAAGAACATCAAAAGTACTGGTTCTGTAGTTAGAATTGACTTCAGTCATCCCCATTCTTCCTCGTGGTTGGCTGTCCATTTGAATTCACATTGGTCCTATAACAACTTCCTTAGGTACATTGCTTTGGAAGATAGGTTTGGCATGAATTTACCAGCACTCTCAATATGCCTTTTTTGTCAGTGAGTCTGGGCATCTCTGGTGTTGCTTTCACCTTGCTCTTGTCTCCACACCTGCCTCCAACAGTTTATCTCCTAGAAAGGTGACTTCCTTCACACCGGACTGATATTTTTCTCTGTTTAACTTTAATCCATATTTCTGGGTGTGTTGTAGCACTTTGATGAGCCTCTAGTTGTGTTGTTCTTGTGTGAATCCCTATAGGACCATGTCATCCATGAACACACGTACCCCATTTCTGCCTTCTATGATGTGCTCATTGTCCTGTGGAACACTTGCAGAGCTGAGGAAATTCCAAAAGGGTTCCTTAAACAACTGTATTGGCCAAATGGTGTATTGAATGTATAATATTTTGTGCCATCTTCATGTAGTTTTAGTTGCATCTAATTTAGTGAAAACATTTGCACCAGCCATCTCACTTGTAATTTCATCCCTGGTTGAAATCTGATTATGTTCCCTCTTTATAGTGGCATTCAGGGCTTTTAGGTCCATGTAGGTCACCATTCTTCTTTTTGACACACACCATTGAATTCACCCATTCTGTGGGCTCCTCCACTTTCTTTATTACCTCTGGTGCCAACATTCGGTCAAGTTTCTGCTTGAGCTTTTCTTTTAGTAGCGCTGGAACCTGCCTCAGTGCATGCACTGGCTGTGCATCCTCCATTAACTGTATCTTATCGGTGAATGGTAGCACACCAAATCTCTTGAACAGTGTTCATCAAACATCTCGATAACTTTGTCAAACTTGCCCTGGTCATCTGCCTCAGCAAAAATAAACGTGTTGAAAACCTCTAGTGCTTGAGATCCCGGTACTGCAAATAAGAGTGCAATCTTCTGCTATCGAGTTCAATGGCTTCCAGATATAGCATAAGTCTGAACAACCACCATTCATGGTCAACATTCCTGGTCCAATTTACAGTGTCAGGTAGCTTCATACTTTCCATGTCTTCTGCTTGTACTCTTGGTACCGTGTGATGTTTCTTCTATTGTGATAAAGAAACTTGGGCTTTTTTGTATTACTTATATTTTATTATCAAACTATGACCTCATGGGGCACATCCATTTTTGTGCATCTATCCCATGATGGGACATTCCATCTCAGATGCCCTCTAATGGTCAGGAGGATCACCAGCTCTCAATCACCAAGCCTATTATTGAATAGTACATCACAGGAACAGGCCTGTTAGCCCATGATAAATATTGTACAAAATTAAACTAAAACTACAACCAGCACATGTTACATATCCCTGCATGTCTTTTATATCCACATCTATATAGAAGCCTCTTCAAAGCTAATATTATATGTGTTTCCACCACACCCCTGGCAGCCCTTTTCAGGTTATTATCTTTGATAATAACTTTCCCCATACATCCCCCTTACCTTTCACTCCTCACCTTAAGCACATCTTCTGATATTGGGGAAATGAAATTCTGACTGTCTACCCTACCTAAACTTCTCAATTTCTGTCAAGTCTCCTGTCTGCCTCTGGTGCTCCAGTGAAAACCACTTCAGTTTGTCCAACCTCTCCCTTATAGCGTGTGTCCCCTAATCCAGGTATGTGGGTGAAGGATAGAATCTGGGGGCAGTTGATGGGAGAGTGAGGAGAATAAAATGGGATGAGTGTAGGATCAGTACTACTGGGTGCTTGTTGAATTGTGTGGACATGGTGAGCAAAAGGTCCCATTTCTGTGCTACAAGACACTATGACCTTATAAAATTGCATGATGAAAGTTTAATTTAAATAATCAATGATCTGCACCATCTGATAGAATTTCTAGCAATCAGTTGCACAAAATAAACAAAATCATGTTCAGTATAAATACAAAAAAATCTAAATTTCTCCAAGAAATAATGAGCATTGTTTAATTTTACTTCCTATCTCCTCCTCATAAATAATAACACATTATTAATAATGACACATAATAAACTGCATTTGCAATGAACATGAACTTATATTCAGAAGAATAAGACTCAGAAGGCAAATTAAATTATCTGTCAGGCTGTCTAGAAACAAGATATCAAGCGACACAGTTGGCGTAGTGGTTATTAGTGCAATGCCTTTACAGCACCAGCAAATCAGAACCTGGATTCGAATCCAGTGCTATCTGGAAGGAGTTTGTATGTTCTTCCCATGTCGGCGTGGATTATCCCCTAGGGCTCCAGTTTCCTCCCATCATTCGAAACGTACTGGGATTGTAGGTTAATTGGGTATAAATTGGCACAGGCTCATGGGCTTGTTACCATGTTGTATGTCTAAATTTAAATATAAATCTGGGCCATTTAGCCTTCAATAAGACCAGGCCTGATTTGGCCTGATTAAGCTCCACTTAACTGCCTGTTCCCCATAACCCTTAATTTCCCTGCAACTGAAAAATCTAACTGTGTCTTTAGTACATGTAATGAGACAATCTCTGCTGCTTCATTGGGCAGAGAATTTCACGGATTTACCACTCTCTGAGAGATACCAATCCTCTTTATTTCTATCTTAAATTTACTTCCCTGAATCTTCTGACTACGCCCCATAGTTTTTGTATCTTGAGACTTTGAGCAGAAAATTCTTGTTGCTAATTGCATGAGAAGGTTTTTCTCATTTTGTCCTTTGCCCTTGACCGATGAATGGAATAAATCAGGCCCTCGCCCACTCTGATACAAGATGCGCCATTATGTTAAAAGAAGCAAAATACTGTAGTGTATTGTTTTGTTTATATACAGGAAACATTCCCAAGACAGGACAGGACATATTTGGAAGGAAACTTGTAGTGATTTTATGTCCTTCTAACACATCAAAGGGGCTCAATTTCAAACAAGGAGCAAAAGCTCTGATTTGTATTGGAGGAGGAGGTAGTGAAGAAGGAGGTGGAGGAGGAGGATAATGATATGTCCAGGAGTGGGGTAGAGATCCTTCAAAGTAAGTTTAGGGAGTTAGGATATATGTTGAAGAGCAGGACTTCCAAAGTGGTAATTTCTGGATTACTCCCAGTTCCTCTAGCTAGGAAAGGTTAGAACAGGAAGACTGCAGACAAATGTGTGTCACCCCCACAATTCAAGAAGGAAAGGAGGTAGCAAAAAGGAAATTAGGATGATTGGCCTGATGTCAATGGTTGGGAAGTAGTTGGAGTCGATTGTAAAGGATGTGGTTACGGAGTACTTGGAGACATATTACAAGATAGGCCAAAGCCAGCATGGTTTCCTTAAGGGAAAATCTTGTTGACAAGTCTATTGGAATTCTTTGAAGAAGTGACAAGCAGGCTGGATTAAGGAGATGCCTTGGATGTCTTTGACTAGAAGCTGTACATGAGACAAGATAACAGATATAACAGGAAACATACTAGCGTGCTAGAGCATTGGCTGATTGTCAGGAAGCAGAGATTTGGAATACAAGGATAGTATTCTAAATGGCTGCCAGTTGCTAATGGTATTCCATAGAGGTCAGTGTCGGGGTTGCTTCTTTTTATGTTGTATATTAATGATTTGATGAATGGCTTTGTGGCAAAGTTTGCAGATGACCTAAAGGTATTTGGAGGATCAGGTAGTTTTTGAGGAAACAGGGAGTTTGCAGAAGGACTTAGGCTGATTAGGAGAATGGGCAGAGAAGTGGCAAATGAAATATAATGTCAGTAAGTGAATGGTCATGCTCTTTGATAGAAAAAATAAATAGGCAGACTATTTTTTAAATGGGGAGAAAATTGAAAATACCCAGATGGAAAGGGACCTGGGAATCCTCATGCAAGATACCCTGAAGGTAAACTTGAGTTGGTAATGAAGAAGGTGAATGCAATGCTGGCATTCATTTCAAGAGGAATGGAATATAAGAGCAAGGATGTGATATTGAGACTTTAAAAGTCCTTGGTGAGACCTCACTTGGAGTATTGTAGGCAGTTTTGGGCTCCTCATTTAAGAAAGGATGTGTTGACATTGGAGAGGGTTCACAAGACGTTCATAGGGATGATTCTGGGAATTAAAAGGTTTTCATATGAGGAGCATTTGACAACTCTCAGCAAGCAGTCATTGTAATTTATGGGAATGAGGGGAGATCTCATTAAAACATTTCAAATGTTGTAAGGCATGGGCAGAGTAGATGTTGAAAAATTGTTTCCCATGGTGGGAGAGTCTCAGACAAGAGTGCTCAATTTCAGGATTAAAAGCCACCCGCTTAGAACAGAGATGCATAAGAATTTCTTCAGCCAGAGGGTGGTAAATCTGTGGAATTTATTGCCAGAAGCTGCTGTAGAGGCCAAGGCATTGGGTGTGTTTAAGGCAGAGATTGATAGGTCCTTGATTAGACAGGGAATCAAAGGTTATGTGGAGAAGGTTGGTCAGTGGGGATGTGGTAAAATAGATCAGTTAATGATTAAATGGCAGGGCAGTCTTGATGGGCTGAATGGCCTATTTCTGTTCCTTTGTCTGATGGTCTTATTATGATCTAGGATTCGTATACTTTTAATAACACTGGATAACAATTTTTTTCATAAGGTTTGCTTCCTGAAAAAAATTGGGGATAATGACAGACAACTTCAAGATGAACACAAAAGGTAATTTCAGATTTGCTGTTTCAAGAAGAAAGTTGGAGAAACATTAAAATAACTTTAATTGAATTTATCATCTTTACTTGTATAACATGGTGCTGACACATTGCGTTAGTTCAACTAATCTAAAGATAGTTATCATTTGTACTCAGCACTGGATACCTCTCGTGTTAGTGTCCAACAATAGTCGGCCAGCATTGATGGATTTCAGTTGCCCCGATGCCGGTTTTCCATAGTCAAAATGTCCTGGTGAAACCTTCCACCATGTTCACCAATAACTGCACCAGGATCAGTAGGTAAGAAGTACAAACACAGAAAATGAATTTCAAATGACATGTTGTACTTCATGGTTTTGGATGCTTGAAGTAGACTTAAGGTATGGCACGAAATCACAAAAAAAGATTATATCTAAAAAATGTTACAGGATAGGAAAATTTTAGCTGATTTTCGTGATCAGCAGCTCAAAATCCATAGACCCAAAAGCTTTTCATTGACCAGGGTAATCCTCCAGGTGGACATTTTCCAATGCTGCACTAGGGTTCCAGGAAATTACCTGCTTCGTAAAGCTGTCAGAAAGTCACTCCCAGCTCCTTTCACTACTTCCATATCTTTGGCTTGGCTTCGCGGACGAAGATTTATGGAGGGGGTAAAAAGTCCACGTCAGCTGCAGGCTCGTTTGTGGCTGACAAGTCCGATGCGGGACAGGCAGACACGATTGCAGCGGTTGCAAGGGAAAATTGGTGGGTTGGGGTTGGGTGTTGGGTTTTTCCTCCTTTGCCTTTTGTCAGTGAGGTGGGCTCTGCGGTCTTCTTCAAAGGAGGTTGCTGCCCGCCAAACTGTGAGGCACCAAGATGCACGGTTTGAGGCGTTATCAGCCCACTGGCGGTGGTCAATGTGGCAGGCACCAAGAGATTTCTTTAGGCAGTCCTTGTACCTTTTCTTTGGTGCACCTCTGTCACGGTGGCCAGTGGAGAGCTCGCCATATAACACGATCTTGGGAAGGCGATGGTCCTCCATTCTGGAGACGTGACCCATCCAGCGCAGCTGGATCTTCAGCAGCGTGGACTCGATGCTGTCGACCTCTGCCATCTCGAGTACTTCGACGTTAGGGGTGTAAGCGCTCCAATGGATGTTGAGGATGGAGCGGAGACAACGCTGGTGGAAGCGTTCTAGGAGCCGTAGGTGGTGCCGGTAGAGGACCCATGATTCGGAGCCGAACAGGAGTGTGGGTATGACAACGGCTCTGTATACGCTTATCTTTGTGAGGTTTTTCAGTTGGTTGTTTTTCCAGACTCTTTTGTGTAGTCTTCCAAAGGCGCTATTTGCCTTGGCGAGTCTGTTGTCTATCTCATTGTCGATCCTTGCATCTGATGAAAAGACCCCAACAATGAAGACGCTGTTTACATCCGGTACCGCACGGATGGCAGTCTCTTCAATCTGAGGCGCCTGCAAGCTCACACCAAGACACAAGAGAAACTTGTCCGTGAACTACTCTTTGCAGATGATGCCGCTTTAGTTGCCCATTCAGAGCCAGCTCTTCAGCGCTTGACGTCCTGCTTTGCGGAAACTGCCAAAATGTTTGGCCTGGAAGTCAGCCTGAAGAAAACTGAGGTCCTCCATCAGCCAGCTCCCCACCATGACTACCAGCCCCCCCACATCTCCATCGGGCACACAAAACTCAAAACGGTCAACCAGTTTACCTATCTCGACTACTTCCATATACCTTTAATATATATGTGGGTGAGGAGCCAAGAGAATCAAAATATTCCCTAAGATCCTGAGGGAGGTTAGTGAACAAATAGTGGGGGCATTGACCGAAATATTTAAAATGTCACTGGCCACGGGGGAAGTGTCGGAGGACTGGAAGGTGGCTCATGTTCCACTTTTCAAAAAGGGATCCAAAAGTAGACCTGATAATTATAGACCTGAAAGTCAGATGTTGGTGGTAGGTAAATTAATGGAAGGTGTTCTGAGAGATGGTATATACAACTATTTGGAAAGACGGATTGATTTAGAGTGGTCAGCGTGGTTTTTACGTGGTAGATCATGTCTATCAAATTTTAGTTTTTTGAGGAGGTTACTAAAAAGGTAGATGGGAGGAAGGCTGTGGATTTTGTCTATTTGGATTTTAGTAAGGCTTATGACAAGGTTCCCCATAAGAGATTATTATGGAAGGTAGAAGCATTAGGTATCAATAATGAAGTAGTGAAATGGATTCAACAATGGTTGGACGGGAGATGCCAGAGAGTAGTGGTGGAAAATTGTGTGTTGAATTGGAGGCCGATGACGAGTGGAGTGCCTCAGGTCCTGGGTCCAATGTTGTTTGTCATATATATTAAGCATCTAGATGGTAGGGTGACAAATTAGATTAGTAAATTTACAGATGATCCAAAGGTTGGCAGTGTTGTGGACAGCGAGGAAGCTTATCAAAGCTTACAGGGTGATACAGGACAGTTTGAAGATGGGCTGAAAGATGGCAGATGGAGTTTAAAACTGATAAATATGAGGTACTACATTTTGGTAGGACTAATCAAAATAGGACAGATACATTAAATGGTAGACAATTGAGGAGTGCAGTGGAACAAAGGGATTTAGGATTCATGGTACAAAGTTGAATCACATGTAGATAGGGTGGTGAAGAAGGCATTTAATATGTTGACTTTCATAAATCAGAGTATAGAACACAGCAGTTGGGATGTTATATTGAAATTTTATAAGGCATTGGTGATGCCAAATTTGGAATATTGTGTGCAGTTTGGGTCGCCAAATTACAGGAAGGATATAAACAGTATAGAGAGAGTGCAGAGGAGGCTTTTGAGAACATTGCCTGGGTTTCAGGATTTGAGTTACAGGGTAAGGTTGAGCAGACTGGGACTTTATTCCCTGGAGCATAAAATATTGAGGGATGATTTGAAAGAGGTATTCAAAATTCTAAGGGGGATGGAATAGAGTCAATGTGGACAGTTTTTTTTCCACTGAGAGTGGGGGAGATTCAAACAAGAAGGCATGGATTGAGAGAAAAAGGGAAAAGGTTTAGGGGAAACATGAGGGGAATTTCTTCACGCAGAGGGTGCTGGGGTATGGAATGAACTTCCGGCAGAGGTGGTAGAAGTGGGATCAGTGTTAATATTCAAGGAAAGGTTGGATAGGTATCTGGACGGGAGAGGTGTGGAGGGTTATGGGCTGAACGCAGGTCAGTGGGACTAGGTGGGAGAAAATGATCATCATGGCCGAAATGGCCTGTTTCTGTGCTGTAAATGGTTATATGGCTATATATTTAATGTTCTTTGGCTTGGCTTCGCGGACGAAGATTTATGGAGGGGGTAAAAAGTCCACGTCAGCTGCAGGCTCGTTTGTGGCTGACCAGTCCGATGCGGGACAGGCAGACACGATTGCAGCGGTTGCAAGGGAAAATTGGTGGGTTGGGGTTGGGTGTTGGGTTTTTCCTCCTTTGCCTTTTGTCAGTGAGGTGGGCTCTGCGGTCTTCTTCAAAGGAGGCTGCTGCCCGCCAAACTGTGAGGCGCCAAGATGCACGGTTTGAGGCGTTATCAGCCCACTGGCGGTGGTCAATGTGGCAGGCACCAAGAGATTTCTTTAGGCAGTCCTTGTACCTTTTCTTTGGTGCACCTCTGTCACGGTGGCCAGTGGAGAGCTCGCCATATAATACGATCGCCATATAATAATAGAGGGGTTATTGTACTGAACCTTGGGCTTCATCATTTTAGTTGATTTTAATAAAGGTACTCGTCTCGGATTGAATTTTCCTCAAGAATTTGAGTTTCTGCACATATTATGAAACATAAACCACACAAACTATGTACTATTTATTATGTATCCATTAACCCATTACTATGTAACAATTTACTCACATTATACAAAAGTAACAATTCATTATGCATTGACTACACTATGTCACAGTGAATGAGTCAAGGATAAGGTGGCAAGAGATGATGAAACACATGGTTCAAAACATGATTAGATTAATGGGTGGAAAATATTGAAAATAATTGTGGTGAGCCAAGGGATAACTATACTGCTGAGATGTGTAGTTATGAATGATTGGGTGCAGAAATGTGATTAAGTTAGAAAAAAGGCTGTATTGTATGGGCACAGCTTTTGTTTGGAAAAAGTTTAAAACTTCTTTTTTTTTATTTTTCAAATTTTTAAATTTTTCACACAATAAACCATACTGACCAAAATACATACAGACATTTTTCTCTTGAATATATAGTGTCATTTTCTCCCCTTTTTCCCCCTCCCTTCCCTCCCTCCCTCCCCCCCTTCCCATTTATTCAAAGTTCAATCTATAAGATACATTAAATCCGTTAAACAATGTCGTCACTTAGTAAAATAAACAAGCAATTTTTATCTTTTACTTTTATATACTGAGACAATTCATTTCGTTGTCTTCTCCTTCTGTCATTTTAGATGGTGGAGATTCATGGTAGGATTTCTCTATTGTATTTCATGTACGGTTCCCATATTTGTTCGAATATTGTGATGTTATTTCTTAAATTATATGTTATTTTTTTCTAATGGAATACATTTATTTATTTCTATGTACCATTGTTGTATTCTCAAGTTGTCTTCTAATTTCCAGGTTGACATAATACATTTTTTTGCTACAGCTAGGGCTATCATAATAAATCTTTTTTGTGCTCCATCCAAATCGAGTCCAAATTCTTTATTTCTTATATTATTTAGAAGGAAGATCTCTGGGATTTTTGGTATGTTGCTTTTTGTGATTTTATTGAATATCTGGTTTAAATCTTCCCAAAATTTTTCCACTTTCTCACATGTCCAAATTGCATGTATTGTTCCCGTTTCCTTCTTACAGCGAAAACATCTGTCTGATACTGTTAGGTCCCATTTATTTAACCTTTGGGGTGTGATGTATAGCCTGTGTAACCAATTATACTGTATCACGCGTAACCTCGTGTTTATTGTATTCCTCATAGTTCCGGAGCATAGCTTTTCCCATGTTTCATTTTTTATCTTTATGTTTAGATCTTGTTCCCATTTTTGTTTAGGTTTACAGTTAGTTTCCTCGTTCTCCTTTTCTTGCAGTTTGATGTACATGTTTGTTATAAATTTTTAAATTATCATTGTGTCTGTAATCACATATTCAAAATTGCTTCCTTCTGGTAACCTCAGACTGTTTCCCAATTTGTCCTTCAAGTGAGGTTACATGCTGTTCTGACTTAAAAATGTGTTGGACCCTCACTGTTGCTGGATCTAAATGAATGGAGTCCCCATTTAGGGTCTGTAGCATGAATAAAAGCTCTCACGACTGAAGGGAGAACAAAGGCTTTTATCAGCTTATAACTAAGGGTGGGATTCAACAGTAGTCTTCAGAAGGGTTCTGGGTTAAGACGGGAAACCAGGGTTATATGTGGACAGATGGGGGCAGGGCCAGCCATCTGCACAACACCCTACCAATGAATCCCAGTTCACTGCATTCACCCCTTCCCGTAGAATTTAGGGTCTGTGAATGAAGGGAGAGAACATGAGTTCAGAAACAAGTGGTTAAAAAAAATGCAGTTATTTAGAAATAAGAATCTTCTGCGTCTCCTGGTCATTCTTGACGTTCCATAAACCATGACAATATCCCGATGTCTAAACAGCTGGTTTTGACTAACTTTGGTTCTACGTTCTTCCCCATTGAAGTAGCACACTGGGCCCAGATGCTTTCTCAAGTTTTCCTGCACTTCAGTTGCATCCTTGAAGAGAGCTGTTGCCAGCATAAATTTTGAATGATTTCATCGTTTATCTTGCAACTGTTGATTTGTTTCTGAAAGACAACAGCAAAAGGAAATGGATAATTTTGCCTTTGAAGTATGTCCAGGATCTAATCCACCATTTAAGCTCAAAGCTAAACATTTTCCCCAGTGTTTCATTACAACATTGAATTGTAAAACTGAAATGAATTGTTGACTGTGTTCTGAGATAAAGTGAGAAACCTTGTTTTAAATGCAATCCAGGCACGAAGGGCAAAATAAAACAGAAGGGCAGAGTCTGGTGTTATGGAGAGAAAATTCAGTTAAAACAGTACAAGGGCAGTATGGTAAACCCCTGTTATCTATAATTATCTGCTCAAGCATGGCTGGTTGACCCTGTGTCCCTTCCCCATAATCTCCTGTATAAAGGTGGATGTTCCCCAGCCCCCTGCAACTCAGTGCAGAACAGCCAAACAGTAGGAATATGCTACATTCTCAAGTGAATTAAAGCCTATTGGTTTCTCCACAATAGTCTCCTAAGTGACTGATGGTGCACCAGGCAGTATCATTTTACTAATAAGAGGTGTAGTGTGACAGATAGCATTCAAGACCTGAGAGAGTACAACATGCTTTTTATTCAATAAGAATGGGACTCATGGTCTGTGGACTGAACTGGGGTTTTGGTGGGGGTCCAGGGTTTCTATTGGGATATGCAGGGGGTGGAGTCAGGGGAGGAGCCAGTCCTTAGAGCATTGCACCAGTAATGAATTCCCAGTTCACTACATTCACCCCTTCCTTTTGAATGAAGTCTTTGTCGTGGAATTGTTCAGTTGGTGTGGTATCTCCTGGTCCATCACCACTGAGGCCAATATTCTGGCGATGCTGTCATTCCCCTCGCTTGAGTCGCTCCCCCTGTTCGGATCCTCGTGCAGGCAAGATGGCAGGGGTCACATAGGATTTGAATGCAGCAAGATGGGGGAGAACATATAGTGCAGCAAGATGGCTGCACTCCCTCCTCGTTGGATGAAGGTGGTGCTGGTTTTGAAATGTCTTAGGATGGCTGTCGAGTTTTCCCGCATCACTGCTCTCACTGCATGACCCCACAGGAAGGCCATGGTGTTCAATGATGGCACCAGGAGGCCGGAGGTTTGGGTTTCGGGCTTGCGTCAGTCAGCCCATCAGGAGTCATGAACACGTTGACCTCTCAGTGCTCCCCCTTGCCTTGCAGAATTTCACCCAGTGGCCCTTCTTACCACAACCAGAGCAGATGGAGTATTTAGCTGGATATTGAGTTCTTGGGTGCTGTTGCCGACCGCAGAAGAAGCATCCCTTAGTGCTCGAGGCCGCCGCCATCAGAGTTGATGCAGCGATGCAGTGTGAGGCATCGCTCCACCTTCCAAATTGTCAGCCCCGAGTTTGGGCATCTCCAGCGATTTGGCCAGTAGTACATTGTCAGGCAGCACCGCGCTGCCTTTCTCCAGCAACTGCTGCCGAATGTATTTAGACTGCACCCCAGTGACCAGAGCATCCTGGATTTGCTCATCCTCCCATTCTCAGGCGGTACCATCCTCAAACCCACAGTTCCTTGCGAGTGATCATAGTCCTCAATGGACTCACCAGGCTGCTGCTTCTGTTGCGAGAATTGATGCCTCACTAGGACAATGTTTTTGGGCCTCGTGTAGCGGGCCTTCAGCTTCTCAACAGCCGGTGCATAAGTCCATGATGGTTGGGAATCCTTTCGATCCCACGCAAGAGAGGAGTGCTGACATTTTGAGCTCATTTGTTGAGAACCATTCAATACACTGATTACAGGACAGAAGGAAGTGTCCTTGAATTTGGTGGCATCTTTTCAAACATGTATCTTCTGCCCAAATGTGACCAGGGTGGGATGAGTCTTTTATTCTACTGGGTGTTTCCCCAAGAGAGTGGAATCATGGAGAAAGTCAATAGAGGGAAGGTTGGTTTGAGTGATGGCCTAACCTGCACACTCAACTCTGCAATTTCATGTGGATTTGGGCAGGCGGATCCCATACCAAACTGTGACACATCCAGGCAGAATACTCTGTAGGGTGCATCTAGAAAAATAGGTAAAAGGAGAAATAGATCAAGGTCAATCTGCAAGACCATAAGAGGACCACTGAAATCTCCTTCCCCCAACATCAATGTGATCTACCAGGATCATTGACTGAAGAGGGTGCACAAAATCATTGAGGATGCCTTCCAGTCTGCACACAGCATCTTTCAGCTGTTCCCATGGGGAAAGAGATACAGGAGTGTCAGAGACGGCACCACCAGCCTGTGGAACAGCTTCTTCCCAAGAGCAATGAGATTGCTGAACCACCAAAGGAACTGCTTGCACTGAACATCTGAGACTCTTATATTCATGAAACAATATTTATTTACTTGCCCTGCATATGTATTGTTATATGTGTGTTATGTCTGATTGTGTGTCTGCATGTTTGGCACTGAGGACCAGAGAATGCTGTTTCATAGGCCATAAACTTGACTTGACTAACAGTGAACTTCAGAAAGATAGATTGAAGAATGGATGTCTAAAACAAGAATAATCGTCATCAACCTACTCTAATATACAACTATCTCACTGGCTGCCAAATTCCTTGGCCTCTGCATATTATTTTCTCCAATATTTTAAGCCAAAGGCTCCATTGGAGTCTTTATTTTACTCATTCAGGATAAATTTTATTGAAATATGTATTTTAATATTGCAAATAACATACAATTTTTCATGTTGACATAAAGCCAAGTTTTATAAAGATGTAACTAGTAAGAATTCATTCTTTTAATGAAAACATTATAATTATTCCCTTTAACAATAGTGATGTAGAATATTCTCTTTAGGTTTCCAATCCATCGACTGCCAACAACTATAGACAAATACAGGACAGTAACAGGCCCTTTTGGCCACACACCCGTGCTGTCCAATAACAGCCAATTTATCTACAACCTTGGTATGTTTTGAAGGGTGGGCGGAAACTGGAGCGCCTGGAGAAAACCCAAGCAGACGTGAGGAAACTCCTTACAGACAGAAAAACGGACAGTGTCGCATTAACTGGCTAGGACCATCCAACCTTTACATCCAGAGTTAGTGAAAGATGATGAAATGGAAAATTAGAAGGTCTCAAGGCCAATACATAAGTCCACAGATGATTGTACACAAAACAATAGAAACTTTTGTAAGAATTTAATAAAAGTAGGGTTAAGCAGGATTTAACAAGAGGATGGCATTTCACAAATTAACAAGGGGAAATTGTATCAAAATTTGTAATCAGGAGAAATTTCTTCATGTGGTAATGTTGAGGAGCATTGATTTTCACAGGGGCTCCTTTTTTGTTATTGAATTGAAAACAATTGATGAAAACAATTCTAAATGTTTATGTGGAGAATTGTCTCCACTGCTTGTCTGATCACCACCATCTGCCCGCGGACCACATTTTTCCAGCTAGGATGCAATCATCTGCTCTCCATTAACTCCCAGCGCCTCAGCATTGTCCAGATTGGTGTAATGCAGCACCTACACCAGTGCACTCTTAGAATGGCTTCAATGCTCGATGAGGTCCTGCTCCCAAACCCTAAGTATCATGGCTGTCACCTAGCTGTCATTAAAAATAGAATTATTTGTTTTTTTTATATTTTAAATTGTAGGACCAAAAGGAAAGCAGATTTAAACTGACTAAATTAAATCAAATCACATTGGCAGTTGCTAAATGATTTCAATAAGGCCATTGCACTTATGCCAGGTTTTACCTTGGTGCAGATTTCCCAGCTCAGTGTGATGTTCATGTTGCCGAGAGAACAGAAGACGGCAATGTTCTATGGAAATCCATCTTGTGTCCAAACTGGTGCTGGGCCACAAGGTACACAAAGAAAGGTAAACAGGCATGCCAGATATTAGACACGAAGGTCTGCAGATACTGGGGTTGAGTACAATGCACAAATGTGCTGGAGAAACTCAGCAGGTCATGCAGCATCCAGAAGAAGTTGAGGGTAACCAACATCTTGGGCCTGGGCCCTTCGTCAGGTACAAGCAAAAACAGGTAAATGCCTGAATAAAGTGATGAGGGGAGGGAGTAGAAGGAGAGGAGAGAAGAGGAGGGAGGAGAGAGTATGGGAAGGCGAAAGATCAGGGGGAAGGCAATGGGAAAAGGAGAGGTGGGGAAATAGGGAGGAGGAGAGGAAGGAGAAGGGGAGAGAGGAGGAGAGGAAGGGGATAGGAGGGGAAGGACGGGAGCAAAGTGTAGCATGAATAAAAGCTCTCACAACTAGAGGGGGAACAAATGTTTTTATTAGGTTATAACTAAGGGTAGGGTCTCACAGTAGTCTTCAGAAGGGTTCTGGGTTTAGGCGGGAAACCAGGGTTATATGTGAGCAGATGGGGGCAGAGCCAGCCATTAGCACAACACAATGCCAGTGAATCCCAGTTCACTGCATTCACCCCCTTCTGCAGAATTTAGGGTCTGAGAATGAAGACAGAGAACATGGGTTCAGAAAAAGAATTGAAAAATATACAGTTATTTACAAATTTACAGATTTTAGCAGTCCAGGGGTCTGGAGATCCTGGTGGAGTGCCTTAGCACCGGGGAGGCCTTCGGCTCCTTGGGTCTCCTGATCCCCTTGTGATATCTGATTTAAAAAAAATGCATCAGCCTATCTGCATGGTTGAGCGTAGCGGCCAAGATTATATCTGAAGTGTTGCTTTCCACTTGGAAAGGTACATTGTTGTCCATTGCATGCATGGCAGCTTACGCAATGCGATTTTGGAAGTAGTTAAAACCCATTCGGGCTTCAGCCAAGGGGGGGAAATTAGTAACTTTTAAGAGAGGGTGAATCTTAGCGTTTTGAAGGATCCATTGGGCATAATATGAGAAACACCGCAGGTATCTCCTCAAAGCCTTTGTGGTCCTGAGAATGGGGAGCTCTAACAGGGGCGCATCTTATTGGGATCAGACCAATGATGTCATTCTCCACCACGTAGCCAAGGATAGCAGATGTTTAGTCCTGAACACATATTTATCAGAGTTATAACTGAGGTTCAGGGCTTTTGCCACATGGAGAAAACTCTGAGGGTTGGCGTTATGGTTTTCCAAGGTGTGGCCACAGATGGTAATATTATTGAGGTAGAGGAAGGTAGCCTTCAACCCATACTCATCCACCATTCTGCCCATCTACCTCTGGAAGATAGAAACCCCATTAGTAATACCGAAAGGGGCCCTCCAGAATTAATAGAGATGACCATTAGCCTCAATTCCCATATATGGACAGTCCTTGGAATGGATTGGCAGCTGGTGATAAGCAGCTTTCAGGTCGATGGTCTAATAGATCTAATACTGCGCAATATCATTTACCATGTCCGAAATTTAAGGGAGGGGGTATGCGTCCAGGAGTGTGTACTGGCTAATAGCTTAGTTATAGTCAATTACTGCCTGGACTTGTTTTCCCCTTTTACCACTACCACTTGCACTCTCCACAGGCTGGTGCTCGGTTCAATCTTATGTTCATCAAGTAGACATTTTGTCTCAGATTTTATAAAATTTCGGTCTGCTGTTCTGTACCCCCTACTTTTGGTAGCAATATGTTTGCAGTCCGAGGACAGATTTGGGAAGAAAGGCGGGGGGTTGATTTGATATTTGGTGTGGAGAGGCTGCATGTGGGTTCTGATTTTAGGGGACCTCCATTCCAAACCATAATGGGGGGAGGGGACCAGTGTACTCCAAGGTCATGTTTTTAAGGTGATGCAGGAAGTCCAGACCCAACAACACCCGAGCACACAATTCATCAATTATATACAGACAAAATTTACAGAAATCTCCCTTTTCAAATGACAGATGTACTATACAATGTTGTTGAATATGTGTAGAATGTAAATGGGAATGTAAAAGAAATACGTGATAATTGGAAGGATACATCTTCAGGTTGTATTTTTGGAGTCTGTGAGTCTATGAAGCTTTCAGTAGAGCCTGTGTCGATTAGGCATTTAGTGGAATGTCCATTTACCTTCACAATCACTATGGAGTTGCTGAGCTAGTGAGGTCTTTCCTGGTCTAGGACCATTGAGGGCAGGACCCAGGAGACTCCAAACTCCTCACTTGAGTGGCTTCTACCATCCTGGGTTGCCCTGCATGGGTAAGATGGCATCGACCTCATGAGGCGGTAAGATGGCTGCCCTCCTTCCTCCTCTGACGATGATAGTGCTCTGTTTGAACTTGGATCACAGTAAGATGGCCAACCATTGAGCCTTTTCACACCATTTCCTCACTGTCACTACCACCCTCCCTTGGCGTGTCGCACAGCAAGTGGGTTCGGGTGAATTCAGGTCCGACAGCTTGGGGCTGGAATTGAATCTGGTAGCGGTGCAGGCCTGGACTTCCTGGGCTTACACAACAAATGCTCACTCAATGCCCTTTCTTGCCACAGCTGGATCACACTGAGCTTTTAGCTGGACAATGAGATCGGGGATGCTGGCTTTTGCTGCAGAAGATGCACTCCCTAGCATGAGAGCGCTCCCTAGTACGGGAAGCAGCAGCCATTAGAGTGGGGTAGTGGGAGCAGCCGGTCTTTGGAAGGGATCCTTTGGATGAGTGAGCTCGCTGGCTTCAAGGTTGTCTTGAGCTAGGCCTGTTCCAACGATTTGGCCAGTTCAACGTGACTAGCCAGGTCCTTCTTTCCCGACTTGAGCAGTCACTGCTTCATGTACCTCGAGTGGACCCCTGTGACTAGAGTGTCCCGGATCTATTCTTCCTCATGAACGCGTAGCCCATAGCTGCTTCATTCCCACACATCTTGGCAACTGTCCACAGGTCCGGCAGGTTATAATCAATGGGTGACGTAGAGCAAGTCAATGCCTCACTAGAACCTTGTTTTGTGACTTCAGGTACATAACCTTCAATGCCTCGATGGCAGCGACATATGTAATGCAGACCCTGGTGACTAGATACCCTTTTGTTCCTACCCTCGAAATGAGTGTGGACCTTTTGAGTCCATCAGTGTGGAAGACGTCTCTGGTCATGTTCAGGTAGGCCTGGAGGCAGTCTAGCCAGTACGTGAACTCCTCAGCCACGTCGGGGGATAGAGGGTCTATCAGCTGCAAACCTGAGTTGAGCAGCACTTCTAGGGAATAAGCTAATAAAATTGTAGCGCGAATAAAAGCTTTCATGACTGGAAGGAGAACAAATACTTTTATTAGCTTATAACTAAGGTAGGGTCTCACAGTAGTCTTCAGAAGGGTTCTGGGTTTAGGCGGGAAACCAGGGTTATATGTAAGCAGATGAGGGCGGAGTTGGAAGGCAGAGCCAGCCATCAGCACAACACACTACACAACACAGAGGGAGGAGAGGAGGGGAGAAGAAAGAGGGGAAAAGGGAGGAGGAGAGGTGAGGCGGAGAAAGTGGGAAGGGGAGGAAGAGTAGAGAGGAGGGGAAGGGGAGGAGAGGAGGGGAAGAGAAGGAGGAAGGTGTAGCGTGAATAAAAGCTCTCATGATTGGAAGGAAAACATATGCTTTTATTAGCTTCAAAAGGGCTCAGGGTTTATGCGGGAAATCAGGGTTATATGGGTAGATGGGGGCAGAGCTGGGAGGTAGAACCAGCCTTCAGTATAACACCACTCGTGAATCTCAGTTCACTGCAGAAGGGGTGGAGGAGAGGAGAGGAAGAGAGAGGAGAGGAGACAGGGAAGGGGAGGAAAGAAAATGGGAGGATAGGAAAGAAGGGAGAAAGTGGCAGGATGAGAGAGGTGAAGAGAAAGAGAAGAGGTGTGTGGTCAGGAAGAAGGAGGGGAGAGGAGAGGAGGGGAAGGAGGAGAGAGGGAAGGGAGGAGGTGGAGATGGGTAGAAGAGGAATGTGGTCAGGGAGAAGGGGGGTGAGGAGAGGGAAAAAGTAAGGGGTAAGGAATGAAGGAGAGGAGACCAGGGAGGAAGGAGAGAGGAGGGGAGGAGAAGAGTGGAGAGGAAGGGGAGGAGTAGAGAAAAGGGGGTGAAGGGGCAAGGATGGGAAGGTGAGGAGAAGGGAGATGAGAGGAGGGGAGGGGAAGAAGGAGAGGAATGGGGAAGGTGAGGGGGAGGAGGAGAGGACATAGGAGAGGAGGAGGAGAGGACAGGACTGGGAAGGAGAGGAGGGAGACAACATGAAATAGGTGGTGGATCAGCCCTGATCATGACAGAAATGTTTTGCTTGCCCCTGAATACTATGAACTTGCCAAGAGATTGAATGATTGCGAGCGCAGCAAATTTGTCTTTTACTTTCACCTTAAACATGGATGGAACTCTAATAAATAGAGGAGTCGACTTTAATTATTACCAAGCAATGAATGATCTGCTGGTGTGCAATGACTTCAAGAAACCAGCAAAACAATGACAGGTACAGGAGCCTAAAGGCGTGCACTCAGCAGCACAAAGTCAGCTTCTTCCCCGCTGCCATCAGATTCCTAACAATCAATGAACCAAAGACACTGCCTTACTTTTCGTGCACCATTACATTTATTTTTATAGATGGTTACAATATGAATGTTACAATATGAATGTTTTCACTTTGATGCTGCCGCAAAACATCAAATGTTATAAATTCTATAAATTTTATGACTTGTTCATGACAATAACTTCTGATTATGATCTAATTGAAACATTTTGAATGTTAAAAGACATGGACAGATGTAGAAAGGTTGTTTCCCAGGGAGTCTAGGACAAGAGGGCACAACTTCAAAATGAAGGGCATCCTCTTAGAACAGAGATATGGAGAATTTCTTTCGCCAGAGTGTGGTGAACCTGTGGAATTTGTTGCCACCTGCAGTCGTGGAGACCGAATCATTGGGTGTATTTAAGATAGAGATTGAGAAATTCTCAATTATCCAGGGCATCAAAGGTTATGGGGACAGAGGGGGTGAGTGGGAGAATAGGTTGAATGGTGGTGTAAACTAGATGGGCTGAATAGTTTTATGAATGAGGAGTGAGTAAGTCGACAGGACCTATAATCTCTTGAGTTTAGAAGAGTGAGAGGCAGCGTAATTAAAGCAAGTGAAGTTTGTTCAGGGCTTGACCGAATAGATGCAGGCCAATGTTTCCCCAGCCCATTTTTCTGATACCAATGGCCACAGTTTCAAATAATAAAGGGTTGCTCATTCAAGAGGTGAGAAGACTTGTCTTCATCCAAAAGGTTGTGGATCTTTGGAATTCCATGCTGGAGAGCTGTGGAGGTGGAGTCACTAGGTGCTTTCAAACTGCCTTGTAAAATGGGGTTAACCGGGCAATTTGCTTGGTTAGCACCACACTCACAAGGCAGCTTGAAAGGGTCGGACCCAGTCAGCGTCACCCAAAGTTGACCGGGTCCCTGCCCTACCTTGGAGGTAGTCGGGGAACCCAGTTAAACTGACCCAGGACACATTGACCGGTGGCTTGAACAGCAAAATGGCTGACCCAGTTATTCCAGTAACATCAGAGCTTACGCGTTGGCGGGACCCCCAATCGAGGGGAGTGAGGTTGATGTTACGGGAAGGGTGCCACGATCAGCGGGAGATGGGTCACCATGATCAGTTGGAGAGGGGGCCAGCTGCCTTGGGGAGAGAGAGGAGAAGGGTTGGCAGCTGCGGGGGGGGGGGGGGGGGGGCAGAGGAGTCAGCTGCCATGGGGGCAGAGGGGTCGGCTGCCATGGGTTGGGGGGGAAGCATGATTGATGGTGGGAAGGAGACTGACAGCTGGTGGGGGAGGGAGGACGGGGAGATTAGTTTGCATGACACGTCACTTACCATGTCTTCGCAGGGGCAGGATCCCCCTTAAATCGCCAGGTTAGCGATTTAGTGGAACTATCCCCCCTCAGGTTGAAAGGTGCTGGAGGCACCTTTGCCCCATTAATCGCACCTGAGTCCTAGGAGGGCTACCTGGGAGCTGCAGTTTAAAAGCACCTACTGTGTACCTTCAGTACAGAGAATGAAAGATTTTTAAATAAGAAGAGAATGGAGTTGGAGAAAGAAAGTGCTACCAAGGCAAAAATAAGCCATAATATTTTTGAATGATGGTTCAGGGGCTAAATGGACAATTCCTGTTTTTAATTATATGCTTAATCAGCAATCAATCTTTTATATTTCATATTTCCTGCATTCATATGATTTTTATCCTTGTAATCTCAGATTCTTATTCTGTTTCTCCAGAATACCTTGTTTTTCACTTTACTGCCCTGCATTATCATCCCTCTAACTCCTTCTGTCTTCCATCCAACCTCAGTTACTCCATTTGTTCACACTGTGTATTCCTTCTTCCTCTGCACTTTAAAACGTGCTTTGTCTCTAACTTCTCTCATTTCCATGAAGGGTCACCAACCTGAAACTCCACCTTGTTTCTCTCTCTGCAGTAAAAACACATACAGTGCTGGAGAAGCTCAGCAGGTCATGTAATGTCCAAAGGTAATTGAGCCCTTCCTCGTGTCTGGGAAAATGTCAGGTTCAAGCCTGAAACAGGCTGAAAGGCATTTTTACCTTTGTTATATAAAGGACACTGTTTGATGAAATAAAGGAATGTGTGAAAACTTAAATGGCAGGTGGTAGAGAGAGAGAGAGAGAGAGACAGAGAGAGTGAGAGAGAGAGCGGTGGAATTAAGCAGAGAGGATGCATATATCAGAAACGTACCCAGCTGCTGTAATTGTAAACTTCTCAGTTTACAATTAAAACACTTCACAGAGGAAAGAAACCTTGGCAAAACTATCATGAAGTATTACACACATTGTACAAGAAGTCTAGTCAGGAAAGTGCTAACAGCTTTCCTATCTCCCCTGGAAAACTCTGGTAAAGGGATGGACCATTTTCTTTCCCCATTTAAATAATGTTTCGACATTATGAAGCAAAGTCTGACAGGGTCCAGGCCTTGAGCTCCCTTCAAATGGCTAAGATTTGAGAAATCACCTTTATACCACGTGTTCTTTATCCACTTCCACTTCTGCGTAAGCCCTATTGTATAAATTAGTTGGAAAGTTATTGAATATGACAGACCAAATCAGCAAAATGATTCTTTAATTTGCAGTGCACGTGGAATAATCATAACTTAGAATCATAACATCTCATTTAAAATCATTTCTTAACTAAAAGCATCTGGCATGCCACAGATGTCTCACAATTTGTCTCCTACATGGTTTAACGGCCTGTTCCACGATTGCTTCATTTCTGCTGCTTTGTAGACAACACTGTATTATGATGTGGAATGAACAGTCTCACTGCAACTTATATCAGTAACTGCACATAGACATTAAAAATTAATGCTGTGTCTTGCCCCATCCCTCATCTTTCAATAGAAGGTTAATTGGAATACTCCTTATTATGTGTATGTGGAACAAAAATAACAGGGGAGTCTTAAGATTTTGCCAAGAAAGGGGAGCAAGGTGTAGATTAATCTTCTGCAATAATATTCTCTGTGCACTGACACAATAAACGTAGCACTTATTAATTCTTCCTGTCAGCTTTTACCATGTGTGAGTCATTGCTGTGTCTTATGTTACAAGCCCACAAGACCCCAAAACCCAGCAGCAATGAAAATTCACCAAGACAAATGGTTACTTAAAGAAAAATTGCTTTTAATTATCTTTAAATATGAAAACAGGATCAAACTTTAACTTATTACTATTAACTTAACCTAACTAAACCCCCTTCTAATTCTAAGCTCACATGTATGTAATGGATGTGTAAGTTTAGAAAAGTTCTTTGATTCACAGTCCAATCTCACTTCTCACTCCTGCAAGTTCACTGGTCTCAGGCAATTCTTATGCTGTGCACAGAATTTAACATTTATGAATTTCACCAGGCTTTGGTGCTTGAAAAGTAAAGGGTTACCACTCAGGAACGTTCTTGTCGGTTTTTACACCCACAACTTTAGATCAGACACTTCAGTCTCTTGCCAAAGAAACTTGCCCCATCAGGATTTTCCAGATGATAGCCTCTTTCTTTCAGGTCACCACAGAATTACTTTTTGTTTCCCTTATTTCAAGTTCAAGTGAAACATTATACAGCCACTCAACTCTTCTTGTATGGACCACAGGGGCTTTAACCAGGCTGAACTAAGAACTCACAACCTGTCTTCAAAATGGGGTTTTTCCACAAGCTTGCCAGCTTGTCCTGTTCCATTCCCAGCTACTGCCGTTGCTGAACTGTAGAACTGAATTCTTTTTTTTCTCACTCTCTCCCTATCAGAAAAAAGTACACGACCCTCTTACAACACCCAACTGCACTCAGACTGCGGCATCGGATCCAATCTTCTGAATTTATTCATATGTTGCTTTCCAAAACAATAATCCATTACTCCACAGCATGTCCAATTAACATCTACTTGTGAAGCATTCTTCAAAGTTTTTGCAAAGTTTTTGCAAAGGCACTCAGAGCCTGGACTGTCTGGTTTGAGCAGAGCTCTGGCATTTTAAATGAGATCTCTGTTGAAGTGTTTGTATCTTTTTGTGACCTACACAATCTGTCACACTTGTTAAAAAGCATGGAGCCACACAGTGTAATGTGTCAAAGATGAAGCATTCTCCATTTTCCCCTCATGGGTTTCTAGAGTCTGAATTGATCACGAAATGGTGGAAGAACATCTGTTAGGATTTCTCCACCACCCACCATTAGGATAAAAGTTAGGGCACCGATATTTCTCCGAGGTTGTGGGAATTATAGATGGAGTCGATGAAAGGGAGGGGGGTTTCTATGGCAGCCTGAGCTGCTTTCACAACCCCTGCAGTATCTTGGGGTTTTGGGTGGAGCAGTTCCTGTACAATGTAGGGATACACCTTGACTGGATATTTTTTATGGTGCATCTGTCGAAGTTGTTAAGGAATGCAGGAATCAGCTCATGTTTTTTGCTTTCCATGGGTTCATTCTTGAGAAGCCTGATCTGACATCTGTGGTTGCAAGTGGAGGTACAGGCATGCCTGAGATTAGGCATGCCCCTGGCTCACTGGCCTCCCATTTGAGACCAATGAAGCTTGTTGGGGAGGGATGCATTGTTGTTCGCTCATTTATCCCCTTTGCTTTATAGCCTGTGATGGCGTGCGTGCCCTGTCACAAGTGTCTGGTGTCTGTGAAGTTCATCTGGGACTCGAGTCTGGTTGTGTCCTGCCTCTTGTCATTGCTTTCAGAGTTCATAACTTTATTTCCTCGACAGACCTGGTGCCTCAGTCCTGGCCTGCAGTAGTGAGTGAATCTTACTGTTTGGCTGTGGTTTCCGTCCGGCTGGGGAACACATAACCCTGCACCCACCTGCTGCTGAAGTCAGTGACGGCAGTGATGTATTAGCTGTGTTTGGTTCCTGAGACTTTGAATGTGGAGCAGATTAAAACTGCTTTAGATTCAAAGCAGTTACGTAGGGTGTTTCATCTGTTTCCTTAGAGGACAACGTCCAGTTTTGGTCTCCTTACTTGAGGAAGGATGTACTGGTTTTGGATGCAGTACAAAGGAGGTTCACCAGTTTGATTCCAGAGATGAGGGGGATTGAATCACCTGGAACTGTACTTACAGAAATTGAGAAGAATGATAGGGGATCTTATAGAAATGTAAAATTATGACAGGCATAGATAAGGTAGAGGTAGGTAAGTTGATTTCATTGATTGGGGAGACCAGAACTAGAAAACATAACCTCAAGATTCAGGACAATAGAGTTCTAAATTTATTTAAATTCTAAATTTCTAAATTTAGACATGCAGCACGGTAACAGGTCATTTCGGCCCACGAGTCTGTGCTGCTCAATTTATACCCAATTAACGTACACGTCTGGTAAGTTTCAAATAGTGGGAAGAAACCTGTGCTCCTGGGGAAATCCCATGCAGACATGGGTAGAATGTACAAACTCCTTACAGACAGCGTGGGATTTGAACCCAATTGCAGTTGGTGTCAAGGTGTTGTTCCAACCGCTCTGCCAACCATTCCGCCTCAGTTGAGATTTAGAACAGAGATAGGAGGAACTGATTTTCACAGAGGGTAGTGAATCTGTGGAATTTGCTGCCCATTAAAGCAGTGGAGGTGATCTTAGTAAAAATATTTAGAAGAAGGTTGGATTGATTTTTACATAGTAAGGGAATTAAGGGATATGGGAAAAAGGCAAGTAGGTGGAGATGAGCCCATCATCAGATCAGCCATGTTCACATTGAATGGCGGTGCTGGCTCGAGCGGCTGGATGGTCAACTCCTGCTCCTATTTCTTAAGTTCTTATGGACCAGTGATGCATAACTTTTACCTCCAGGCCTTCATGTCTCAGATTCTGCTCGTAACTTGTTGGGAGAAGCACCGTGTGGTGGTGTGATGGGGGTGGGGGAGATATTAGATTGTGTGGGTGGGGACAACACAGAGACAGGAGCACAGAGTTCTTAAGGAATAGAAGCCTTTAAAGATCTCAGTTGGGATTAGTTACACTCTACTGTAACTAAGGGTGACCTGTGTAGCTGAGGCCATTGCTATCTTTGTTTTAGAGAGTGGGTATATTGGAATAGAGAAGTTCACCATCATCCCCTCAAAACTGATCAGCAAGCTCTAAAACCTGGGAATTAACACCCCACTGTGTAATTGGATCATGGATTTCCTCATTTTCAAACCACAATCAGTGAGGATTGGTAAGAACTTCTCCTGCACAATCTTAATCAATACCTGAGCATGTCAGGTGTCAAGTGTTCTTACCCCCCTGCTCTACTTACTTTACACCTACGACTGTGTGGCTCACTATGACAATAACACTATCTACAAATTTGCCAACAATACCACAGTAGTGGTTTGTATAAAGAAAGGTGATGAGTCAGCACACAGGATGGAGATTGAAAACTTGGCTGAATGGTGCACCAATCTTGCACTCAATGTCACCAAAACCAAGGGGATGATCGTTGACTTGAGGAAGGGAAAACCAGAGGTTTACAATCCAGTGATCATTGGGTGGGTGGGTGGGGGGGGGGGGAGGCAGAGGTGGAGTGGATAAGTTCTTGGGGGGTCACCATCTCAGAGGATCTTTCCTGGACCTAACTCACCAATGCCATGATGAAGAAAGCATGTCTGCGCCTTTACTTCCTCAGGAGTTTGGTCTGGAAAATTTCTACAGATGTGTGGTGAAAAGTGTGCCGACTGGCTGCATCATGATCTGGTATGGGGACACCAATACCCCTGAGCCAGTGGTTCTCAACCTTTTTCTTTCCACTCTATGCCATCGGTGTTCTGTGATTAATAAGGGATTGCTTAAGCTGGTCTGTGGGTGGAAAGAAAAGGTTTGAAAACCCCTGTTTTAATTGTACCTAACTGACTCGTTATGTGCACCATTTCATAACTCCAAAGGAAATGGGCCAATGACAATTTTGCTCAAGCAAATTATTTTAGTAACAATTGGGTCTAGAGCAATGATTCTCAACCTTCCCTTCCTACTCATTTATCACCTTAAGCAATCCCTTACTAATCACAGAGCACTGATGGCATAGGGATTACTTAAAGTGGTATGTGAGTGGAAAACAAAAGGTTGAGAACCACTGCCCTGAGTGTAAATCCCTGCAAAATGTAGTGGACACAGCCCAGGACATAACAGGCAAAACGCCCCCCCACCATCGAGAACATCTACAGGGAACACTGCCATCCAGAGAGCAGCAGCAATCATCAAGGATCCACACCACCCAGCACATGCTCTGTTCTTGTTGCTACCATCAGGAAAGAGGTATAGATGCCAGAAGACTTGAACTACCAGGTTCAGGAAAAGCTGCAACCCCTCCACCATTAGACTCCTCAACAACAAACTCAATCAGGGACTCATTTAAGGACTCCTACTTGTGCACTTTATTGATTTTTAAAAAAATTCTCTCTCTATTGCACAATCAGTTTGTTTACATTTGTTATCTGTTTACAGTTCTTTACTTGTTTCAATGTGTAGATTGATTATAGTTTTTTTTTTGCACTACCTGTAAATGGTAATTCTGCCTTGCCCGCAGGAGAAAGAGTCTGATGTGATATCATGTATATACTCCGACAATAAATCTGAAATCAAAATGTTCAATTTAAGGTTTGGCAGTAGATAAAATGGGGTGGCGCATTGAGGATTTTATGTGGATGAGGAATGAGGAATGTACACACTGCTCCATTTGTTCATTAATATGACATAAAAGGAACATGTAGGACAAACTAATGATAAATGGGAATAATTATTTTTCTGAAATAAGTACTGGCTGACTGCTTTGCATTACCTGTCATAAAATAAAATTAGTTACTGACAAAGCCCTCTTGGCTCAGGGTTCTCTTTTGATGGATGGGTGATCAGTGAGAAAAATGCTGTGAAGAATGTTAGGGTATCTCAAACCCTGGAACAAAATTATAGGTAAAGAATTTCCCGGAGGACCCAGAGTGATTTCTGTTGGGAAACATAATGGACGTAAGAACCTGTCCAAATTTCAAATTCAATCCATGTTGAATGCATTGGCAGTGGCCAGAAAGTGCATAGCAGTTACCTGGAAGTCCGACTCCAGCTTGAGTATTGTGCGCTTGAATATGGAAATGCAGTGCTGTGTTCCCCTGGAGAAAAGTAAGAGAAAAGTACGACACTTGCGTAAAAATTTGGCAACCATACCTAAATTCTATAAGAACACAATTATAGGGAGGACTGA
This sequence comes from Narcine bancroftii, assembly GCF_036971445.1. Classification (NCBI taxonomy): domain Eukaryota; kingdom Metazoa; phylum Chordata; class Chondrichthyes; order Torpediniformes; family Narcinidae; genus Narcine; species Narcine bancroftii. Next base: position 468,086,460 of record NC_091469.1, read on the forward strand.
TGTGCCTCGCCGCCTCATCCTCCCCGCCAGCCCCGCAATTGGTGGGGGAAGTGGGAAGGGGGAGGGGTGGGAGGCCGTCCCATTTCAATGAGGAAAAGTCGTGAGAAGAAAACAGCCTGAGCACTGCCTTCCGTGATGCAACAAACCCACAAACCCCTGATGTATAATTATTACCTTTGCTGTGAATGTCTGAAGCATTATGTGTAATTGTGATTGGTTGAGTATTAGGTGTTAAATGTGGAGGGTATTGGGGGGTGGTGAAGGAGCGGGTGCAGTGAAGGAGAAGAAAAAAGCTTAAGCTCTACAGGGAATTTTTCTTTTGGTATGAAATTGACAATTGTAAATTGCCACTGGCATTGATATTGTTAATGTTAAGATTGACAATGTTGATAACTGAGTTTAAGTCTCGAATATCATAAATAAAATATTCAAAAAAAGAATGCCAGGGTATCATTTTTCCAGAAGATATCCAAATCTCTATTGTAAGATAATCCACCTCAGACTCTTCTTCTCTGTGAATACCATCTCACAAATGTAGTGGACACAGCCCGTCTTCTTCTCAACTTCTGGACTTTTCCACACTCCCTTCTTGAGTTCAGGTTCAGCAAATCTCTAACCTGCAATCTAACATATCCCTTTGTTTTCTCTCTCTCACATAATTTCCTCATTAACCTATTAACTGACAACTCTATAAACATTGGAATTATCGGGATAACCTTGGCCTCAGTCCAACAGATTCTTTGTCTACCTGCCACTTCCCTGCATCTTGCGAGCTGCACTTATGAATTTCACCTCTGACTCAGTCAACATATGCTGATTATTATCTTCAGAACACAAGGACTTCAAGTTTCAATCTGGGGAAATAGTAAGAGATGTTATAAACTGAAGTTCCTTGTTGGATCTTCCACGACACACAAATGTTATCCAAGGATGAATTACCATAGTTTATTGACCACTGAACTCAGAGGCTCATCATATCGTCTTCTTCTCCTCATGTCATTTTAGGCGGTGGAGGTCCGCGGTAGGACTTCTCTGTTGTATTCCATGTACGGTTCCCAAATTTGTTCGAATACTGTGATGTTATTTCTTAAATTATATGTTATTTTTTTCCAATGGAATACATTTATTTATTTCTATCTACCATTGCTGTACTCTCAACCCAGTATGTAAAAGTAGATGACACAAATTTCTTGTTTATTTTCATTGTGTGATGACTTTGTTTAATGGGTTTACTGTATCATATATGTTGAACGTTAAGTGAGTGGGGGGGGGGTGAAGGAGGGAGGGAAGGGAGGGGGGAAAAGGGGAGAAAATGACACTGTGTATATTCAAGAGGGAAATGTTTGTGTGTATTTTGGTCAGTATAGTTCATAGTGAAAAATAAAAAAAAAATAAAAAAAGAGGCTATTACCTTCTGGAAAAATATTACCCAAAAATTTACTGATTCTGATTACATTTCTTATTTTGGGATCCTGCTCTGCACAACGTGACCAGTATATTCTGTGCAGCGTTAATCCTATGAAAGGTGTTATAAAAATACCAGTCTTCCTTTCAATTTTAAAGTAAATAACAGACTTCCTAACATTTAAAAAAAATAAATTTAGACATACAGCACTGTAACAGGCCAATTCAGCCCCACAAGTCTGTGCTGCTCAATTTACACCCTGTTAAAACTGGAGCCCCTGAGAAAACCCAAGTAGACACAGGGAGAATGTACAAACTCCTCACAGACAGCGCGGGATTCGAACCCAGGTGGTGCTGGTGCTGTAAAGGCTGTAAATGACCATTACATCATCCATGCAGCCAACGTGAATAAAGGAACAACAGGTCTAAATGTAGTTGTAAAGATAGAAATTTAAAGGTTCCATTATTGTCACATTTAGAAGGTAACATACATGGAATGTTTTAACTTTTGTCTACTGTACAGCAGACAGAGAGTCACCACTTTGTTCAGTGTCCCTCACAGAAACCTACAGCACCTGGTGTTCCGAGGTGGTCTCCCCTCAGTACTGACTAGTCCTAAGCCTGCTTAGCTTCCAAGATCAGACAATCTCAGGTGTATTCAGGCTATTAGGTGTTGTGTTTTTATTATATCTAATCTGGGGCTGGAGTGGGTATCTCCCCCAGATTTTCCACATAAACCTTTTGTACATTTGCCCTATGATGCACCTGCAAAACACTGAATTTCATGACTTGTTCAGGACAATAAATCCTGATTCTGATTCTGACTAATCGGATATAACCTGGCTGCGGTTGTCAGTAATCATAGGGGATCCATTTATTTCTTATAAAGTCAAAGCAGCAAATCAGAAATAGCTCTGCTATTAGAGACTGCTTGAGAAAGTGTAAACAAAATGGCTCTGGTTTCTGTTATGTTTGAGGAACCTCAAAGGGATGTAGGAAGAGGGGGTGTGGTGGGGGGGGGGAGGGTTGTAGACTTCACATTTTTGGTACAATTACTGGTTCTCCCACAAGTAATGACCTGGGGGTCAATACAGACCAGAAATCTCATTGGACACTTTCACAAATACCAAGGCAACAAGAGCAGGTCTAAGGCTGGAGAAGTGTCTACTCTACTGACATTCTAAAATCTTTCTATTAAAGGCAAAATATGAAGGAACTTACCCACATTGCAATTATTATTTCAACATAGCTCCCTTCATTCACATTGCATACATAGATTCAGATTCAATGCAATGATGTGTGGATGAGAATGTAAAGAGCTTCATTCTCTCACAACACTGGATTTTTCCAACCTACTATTAATATCACTTGAAGTAAAGCAGACACAACCATATCCCAGACCTTTGCTCAAAGTATTTTTTTTTACAGTTCACATAAACATTGCAGCAAATGTTAAGATTGAAGTTAAAATTGGTCATTTGAATCATTACCACCGAGGCTATTAAACATGAAGAATTTGTTAGCAAAATCTATCGTATGTATTCTATATCTTATCTTTCTGGGCCTTATGTATATTCGGGACATGTTTCTGTAAAGTGATCTTGTTTTAAAGTTTCGAGGGTGAATTTCTGCTTCATTGCAGGTCATCCATTGCTGGGTTCCACACTTGAAGCTTTCTTCCTCTCTTGTCTCCTCACCCTTACTTTAAGGAAAAAGATTAATTACTATAACATGTTGATGTCCTTCACTCTTTGGCGTAATAGGAGTAACGTGACCATTTTGTGGGAGAGCTATTAATAGTGTTGCATAGTATAGCAGCTACGGGAATTCACCATAGAAAATGGTATTTTCAAAACAGTTATAACATAACACTTCTTACTTTACTCTAAACTTAACTCTAACTTAAACCCACTAAGCGCAAATGTGTGTGTGTGTGTGTGTGTGTGTGTGTGTGTGTGTGTGTGTGTGTGTGTGTGTGTGTGTGTGTGTGTGTGTGTGTGTGTGTGTGTGTGTGCATGCGCGCACCTGGTAAAACAAAATCCATTACAGTTCAGGCATGATTCTGAAGAAATGACTTTAAAGTTCAGTTCAGAAATTTTCGTGTTTAAACTTAGTCTTTACTGCTGTTCATAAGCAATTATGGAGTAAGTGTGAGACATCAGATTTCTTTAAATTGTTGCTCAAAAGCAATAATGAAGTCTTTTTAAACATCAAGTCATCCCACCTCTAAAACTTACATGTCTCTTTTGTTGATTTGTTTTCTTCACACAAATGATTCTCTCTCTCTTGCATGGAGGTTTTGGAATCTGTGTTCCACACAATAAATCTGTCCTCTTTTCCAAAGAGACAGGGAAGTGGCTATTTTCTTTCACAATGATAACCAACTAAAAATGGTTATGCTTCAAATGCATGATCAATTTTTTTTATTAATCGAAAGAGACCACTTCCATGGACACTATGAGGCTGCCCTCTTTATTTTAAGGAGACAGAATTGGTCTTCTTCCTTCAAAAGCCACTTATTCTGTGTTCTCCTTTGACTAGGAGTAACATACAACAGTACCCTTTCTGGTTACTGTATCTTCAATCCTGTCTTCCTCTGGTTTCAAAATGTCTCTGTTTTTAGTAAAATCTTCTCTCAAAATCATGTAACATGACATCATCACTGATTTTGCTTCATTTCAACATAAGCACAAATCATGACAGATGGCCTCTTGCCTGTTCCTTCAAAGCCACTGTACATCCATATGCTAAAAGCATCTGACCTCATCTCTGTCCAAAATTATAAGTGGGTATGACTCAGGAGCAGATTGCCAGCAGATTGCTGTGTGTACACACAAATGTTTTTAAGCAAACACCCATTGTTCTTGAGTTTCAATTAAGAAGCCACTTCAGATTTTATGGCTGTCTTTCAAGATGCGACGATTCCGAAAATGACCTCTTTCTCTGAGTGCAACTGTGTGTCTCTGTGTGACCCTGTTCCAAACTACAATTGCCTCACTAAAAATATATATAATTCTAAAAGTTAATTTTAAAGATTAATATTAGCACAAATCAGTTACAAAAGTTTTACCAAAAATATCAAACTGTTCCTTGAGAATGATAACCACAAATATAAAAAATTAGAAAAAATTCTTTTTTTTTAATTGCCTCTTTGTCCGCCAGAGGGGTTGGAGGGTGTGGAGCGGACCTCGCATCTCTGCGCTCAGGAGCTGCCCCCACCCCGCTGCCCGGACACACGCTGGCAGGCACTCCAGAAAAAAAAAATTTCAAATTCTGTGGAAAGAGAAATATGGTAATTGTCCCAGAACAATGACCTTTTATCATTTCTGATCAAGGGTTATAAACTTGAAAAGTTTACTGTTTCTCTCTTTAAAGATGTTCCCTGACCTTCAGATTTTTAAATTTTCATACAAATGCATGCAGCTGTTTTCATTTTTCTTTTAATTGTTTGGTGGTATGCAGGATTTACCTCCTGAATCACTGGGGCACTATGTTAAATTTAAATTTAGACATTGTAAGGTAAAACATCATGAGATGGGAATGTGTAGGGAGTTACCCTGTACAGGGCAGTAACAAGAAGGGGAGGTGTCAAATTGTTAGGTCTGCTTTGTTCATGAATGAGTGAGACAAACAACATGCAGCACCATGATAGGCCCTTTTGGCCCATGAGCTCTACCACCCAATTACACCCAATTGACTACAACCCCAATATGTTTTGAATGGTGGGAAGAGGCTGGAGCACCTGGACAAACCCATACAGACACAGGGAGAATGTACAAACTCTTTACGTAGAGCACTGGATTCGAACCCCGGTCACTGTCTCTGAAACTGTATAGCTAACTACTTCACTAAACATGCTGCCCTTGTTTTCATGAGGTAGATGAATAGTGATTTCCAAGGTCTTCACCTCACCATGATGAGGGAACAGCTGCATCTATGGAAAAGACCTTCTACTCAGGAGAAAATGGTTAGTGAGAAAGCAAGTGCAGTACCTATTTTATAGAGATAAGGACCAGGCTTGCTGAGGTTCAAAAAAATTGGCATCCACCAGAACTCTCCATGTTTGGAGGCTTAAGAGTGAATTTGAGGTCTCTGCGGGAATGTTCACATGCCAGGTTGGATGTGTGGCAAGGTTTAGGGCCATCCAAAGGCTCCCACATTTACACTGAAAATCAACACCAACACCTTGTTCCGAAACAGACTACACAGATGCTTAATACAAATATCCTTCCAGAAACAGGGAACTAGGAAGTTTCAGGATGCCGTAGCTTCAGAATCCATAAAAAAAAAGAATTTGAAGTACAAAGCATTTGAGAATAGTGAACTAGGGATGACATCAAGGAGAAGAGGAAGATTGAAAAACATAAAAGGTTAACACTATACTTCACACTTTTGTTCTTTATTTTGCAGCACTGGTTCCACTTATGGACAAGTTGACTTGCCTGGAAAGCACATATTTTTTGTTCGTATTTTGGTATCAAGAATATTAAGAATATCAAGCAATTCAATTAATTGAGAGATTTTAAGATAATTAATAAGTGCAAAGAAAATTGTGACAACATTGAGAATTGACACAAGAGAATTGTTTATCAGTCACAGATCAAAACAACTGAGATAAATATTTTCCATTGATCTTTACAAAAGAGTATTTTTCTGAAGGGAGAATTCATGTCTACAAGATTCTGAAAGGCATGGCTAGGTTCGACAGCCAGCACCTGTTTCCCAGCATGACAGCAGCAAATACCAGAAGGTATCTGTTTTAGAAGAGGGGAGGTAGGTTTAGAGGATAACACCAAGATTGGAGGTATTGTGGACATGAAGAAGGTTTTCAAAGCTTGCAGAGGGATCTGGACCAGCTGGTAAAATGGATTGATTGAGGTTAATGGAAGGACAAACCAAGAAAGGACACTGAGGAGTGAAGAAGAACAGAGGGATCTGAGAATGCAGATACATAATTCCCTGAAAATGGAATCACAGGTGGATGCACTTGTAAAGAGAGCTTTTTGGCATATTGGCCTTCGTAAATCATTGAGTACAGGTGTCAGGATGTAATGATAAAGTTATATAAGACATTGGTGAGGCCAAATTTGGAGTATTGTGTACAGTTTTAGTCATCTACCTACAGGAAAGATATCAATAAGATGGAAAGAGTGCAGAGAAGATTTACTAGGATGATGCCCAGACTTCAGGAACGGAGTTACAGGGAAAGGTGAAACAGGTTAGGACTTTATTCCCTGGAGCGTAGAAGAATGAGGAGAGATGTGATAGAGATTTAGAATTATGGGTGGGGGGGGGGGGGGATAGACATATTAAATGTAGGTAGACTTTTTCCACAGAGGATAGGTGAGATACAAACCAGGGAACATGGGTTAAGGGTGAAAGAGGAAAAGTTTAAGAGAACATGAGGTGATACTTCTTCACACAGAGAGTGGTGGGAGTGTGGAACGAGCTTCCAGCTGAAGTAATAAATAAAGACTCAATTTTAACATTTAAGGAGATTTTGGACAGATACTTGGATGGAAGATGTATTGAGGGCTATGGGCTGGGTGTATGTCAGTGGGACCAGGCAAAAAAAAAAACTGGTTCAGCACAGGCTAGAAGGGCATAGGTGGCCCGTTTCTGTGCTGTAATTGTTCTATGGTTCTATGGGAGACAACAAGGGTAAGTTCTTTTACACAGTAGTGGGTGCCTGGAATACATTGTCAGAGGTGGTGGTGGAGGCTGGTACAATAGGGGCATTTAAAAGACTCTTAGGCAAATGGAAGCAAGAAAAGTAGAGAGTTATGGGTGTGGGGTAGATTGTTGAGTAGATTGGATTATGTTATTATATGTATCTCCTGTTGCTATTGTTTTTACTAATTAGCTAAACCTTCAAAACTTTATCGTGGGACTAGACAGGGATGGCCTCTTAGCCTTTGTTGTTTAATTTAGTCTTGGAACCTCTTGCTATTGTCCTCTGAGAATCTCAGGGAATTTTAGGTATTTTTAGGGGAGGATTGGTCCATAAAGTTTCTCTTTATGCTGATGACCTTTTGCTTTTTGTATCAGATCCTAACTCTTCCATTCCTGCTGTACTAACATTATTTCACCAATTCAGTCAGTTTTCTAGATACGAAAGAGTGAATTATTTCTTTTGAACTTTCTAGGCCCCCTTTATATACTGGTTTCCCTTTTAAGATTGCTGAAACCCAATTTACATACCTTGGTGTAACAATTATTAAAAGTCATAAACATCTGTTTAAGGAGAATTTCCTTGCCTTATTAAATCAGGTGAAGAAATCTTTATCCAAGTGGTCTCTTCATTCTATGCCCTTAATTGGATGAATTAATGTCATTACGATGAATATTGTACCTATATCTTTAATATATTTTTCAAACTATTCCAATTTTTGTTCTGAAACCTTTTTTTAACTCACTTGATTCCATCATATCATCATATATTTAGAAAAAGAAATGTCCTCGTGTAAGTATATCAGCAAAATGTTAAGAAGAATGGAGCTTGGCTCTAACCTATTTCAGATTTTACTATTGGGCTTTCAATATTCACTAGGTTATATTTTGGTTATATTATGATATAATATACGGGCGGTCCTGCGTGGGTTGATTTAGAGCTGATTTCGATCCTGAAATTCTCTATTGTTTCAATACTTGGAGCTCTCTACATTTTCCTATTGGTAAAAATGATTGATAATTTAGTGGTTAAACATAGAAATAGGACCAATTCAGAAAACATTTTGGGCTTCAATGGCTTCATCTTTTCAGTCCTATTTTATCAAATTATTTTTTTCAGCCTTCGTTGATGGATTCTGCTTTTCAGGAATGGCCCAGATGTTTTAATGATTTATTTATTGCTACATTTCAGCAACTTTCTTTTAAATTTAATTGATGAAATTTTCACTTTTTTTAGATATTTGCAGATTTAGGGACTTCCTCTATTCTCAATCTTCAAAATTCTTGCAGGTTCCTGTTATGAAATTGATAGAAACAATTTACAATTTTCAACCATCTCAGAAAAAGTTAATAGCTATTGTATATGAATCAAGGCAAGTTTCAATGGATAAAATTAAAAGGGCATATTTTTATTTTTATTTTCTGATGATTCTTGGAACTCTATTTTTAAGTTGGTTAATACATCTCTTTGTGCTCATACTCACTGTTACAATTCAATATTTTTGCATAGAGCTTATATGTCTAAAGTAAAATTAACTAGTATTTACCCTAATATTAGCTCTTTCTGTGACAGATGTAAGAATGAGGACAGACCATTAATTTGTTCAACCCTTGTCAAGTATTGGGAAGAGGTCTTTCATACTTTATCAATAATTATTAATGTTAACTTACCACCTTGTTTTGGATGAACAGAGGGTAGTGAAATCGTCATTTCATTTCATTACAATGCAAGACGAGTTATTTTGATCGATAGAAAGATGCTGTCCTGCCTGATCATAGTCAACAGTTACATGATATGATGTCATATTTAACCTTGGAGAAAATAAGAAGTTCCATAAGTGGCTCAAATTTAAACTTTGCCAATCATTGGGGTTCTTTTTTAAAATTATTTCCAAAGCCTTAAATGGGAATCACGTTCTTTCTGATTCTTGTGATTATATATTTCTTTCTATTTCTACTGGCAGTATTTTTTCTATACTGGCATGCAACTTAGGAACAGTTTGGGGTTTAGATTAGTTAATTATATTGTTTTTCTTTCTCTTTTCCTTTTTTTTATTCATTTCAACTTACCTATGAACTGTTGCATAAGAAAAAATATTTTTCTCTGACATATTGTGCTTGTCTGCTTTAATACCATTTATATTAGTTTTATGCATTATTCCTTTACATAAAATTCAATAAAAAGAAAGAAAAAAAAATAGGTCAGCACAACATTATGGGCCAAAGGACCTGAACTGTGCTGTAATATTCTATGTCCTATTATCTGATGGTGGAGAGACCAACTGTTTGAAGTGCTAGATGAGTTAAACAGTGTTTTAATCTGAATTAATCCGGATTAATCTGATCTGTTCAGAATTTTGGAAAAGTAGGTGGAGGATAGTGGAGCCTCATGGCTGGTGGAGTGGCTTTGGGGTCCAACAGGTGAGCAAATCATCTCATAATATTCAGCCTTTGACCAGCTTTTGTAGCCAAAATATTTCTGTGTGTGGTAAAGCTGATTCTGTCAACTCTTGTCTCTCCTGTGCAATGAACGTGATGTGAGTGAATATGAAGAAAAAGGGTGCAAAGGATCAAAAGGTTATTGAGCTGAACCAGCATCTCTCTTCCTCTCTCTGTTTTTCTGAGTATTTCCAACTTTTTAACTTTGAGATGTCCAGTAGCCTCAATATTTTGCTTTCGGACTAAAATTCACCTCTTATTTTCCCCCCTCCATTGGATGTTATACACAGAGTTTCCCACAGAGGGAAACCTCACTTTATGAAACACATATCAGAAATTTCTGATATAACACCTTGCCAAGCATTTTTAAAAATATTCTGTAAAACTTTAGAGCTACAGCATGGTAACAGGCCATTTCGGCCCACGAGTCTGTGACACCCAATTTACACCCAATTAACCTACACCCCCAGTACATTTTGAATGGTGGGAGAAAACAGGGACCCCCAGGGAAAATCCACACAGACATGATGAGAATGAGGCGGGATTCGAACTCCGGTCGCGATCGCTGGTGCTGTAAAGGCATTGCGCTAACCACTACCCCGTTCTAACTGTAATGCCAACTGTCCCAAAATCACCACTAAAACATGCAATTTGCAATAGGTGTTATTTCCCTGACTAATTTTTAATATTCATTGCTTCTGTCTCAAAAAAAATGTTTTGCCAAAATTTTGTCTTATTATTTATTTTCCATTTTAACAGGGTTTATTATGTTCTTTTTAATCAATACTTCAAAGTCACTAAAATCTTCTTTTGGGAAACTGGAGCATTTTAGTGCCAACATCAGTCATTCTCACAACAGTCACACAATGGGCCAAGGGCAGTGTAGGTCTCTTGGAACAACTCTTCACAATGGGCCAAGGGCAGTGTAGGCCTCTTGGAACAACTCTTCACAATGGGCCAATGGCAGTGTAGGCCTCTTGGAACAACTCTTCACAATGGGCCAAGGACAGTGTAGGCCTCTTGGAACAACTCTTCACAATGGGCCAAGGACAGTGTAGGCCTCTTGGAACAACTCTTCACAATGGGCCAAGGGCAGTGTAGGCCTCTTGGAACAACTCTTCACAATGGGCCAAGGGCAGTGTAGGTCTCTTGGAACAACTCTTCACAATGGGCCAAGGACAGTGTAGGCCTCTTGGAACAACTCTTCACAATGGGCCAAGGACAGTGTAGGCCTCTTGGAACAACTCTTCACAATGGGCCAAGGACAGTGTAGGCCTCTTGGAACAACTCTTCACAATGGGCCAAGGACAGTGTAGGCCTCTTGGAACAACTCTTCACAATGGGCCAAGGGCAGTGTAGGCCTCTTGGAACAACTCTTATCCTTATTGCAAGTATATCCTTAGTTCTGTTCTGTCAGTTGGACAACAAAGAACAGATCGAGCAGCCTCTAAGTGTTGGATGACGTGGACTATTGGTAGCAGATAATTGATAGTTGCCACAATTTGGATTGAAGGGTTATTTTGCAGACAAAGATTGAGCAATCAGAATTTATTGTCATGAGCATGTCATGAATGTCATTGTTTTATGGGGCATCAACAGTGCAAATATTGCTATAAATCACATTTCAAAATAAATAAATAGTGCAAAAAGATAGGAGAAAGTGGGAGTGTCTGTGGTTCATTGTCCATTCAGAAATCTGATGGCAGAGAGGAAGAAGCTGTCCATGCGCCATTGGTTGCTCGTCTTCAGGCTCCTGTACCTCCCTCCTGAAGTGTGAAGAGGGCATGGCCGTGGTGGTTGGGGTCCTTGAAGATAGAAGTAAATCATGAAAATCTGTAGACACCGTGATTGAAGTGAAAAAAAACCAAAATGCTGGAGAAACTCAGCTGGCTCCATACCTTGATGAAAGTCTTCAGTCCGAAACATCAATTACGTACTTTTACCTTTGCTACATGAAGGACACTGACCAGCTGAATTTCTCCAGCATTTTGTGTTTTTACTCCTTGAGAATAGAGGCTGGCTTTCTTAAGACTCTTGTACATGTCCTTAATGGAGTGAAGACTGAAGCCCGTGAGTTTGGTCTTTATGGTATTCTGATCAAAGGGAGGTCAATTTTAATCAAAATTCTGAGATGCTTCAAGAGTGCTGATGTTCTGAAAGATTTTCCCCCATGGAGGAAGTAGATCTTTAGTCATAAATTCAGAATAATGTTGAGACTCAAACCTAGTTGTAAGTGAGATAAGGAGGGATTTCTTCTCTCAAAGGATCATCAGTCATTGGAATTCTCCACCTCGGAGAGCATGTTGAATGGATCACTAGATACCTTTAATGCTGAGATACGGACTGGAGGGGAAATCACATATTATAGCAATTGAGGCCAAGATCTTATTCAAGCGAACAGGTTCATGTCAGCTTCCCAGCTGTGTTGAAGGCACAAGGGTCTGCAGATCCTGTAGTCTGGAACAAATATTGAGAGGCTGTATGGACTCAGCAGATAAGAAAGGATCTAGGAAGAGAAATGGACAGTCAACATTTCATATCAGGATACTTATTCAAGACTAAGATGAGAAAGGGAGAAAAGAAAGAATAAAAAATGAGGAAAGGCTAGGAAGAAGAAATTAGGTACAGCACAGGTGGGGATTGGGTCAGGGTGGGGTTAGCTGAAGTTGGACAATTTAATGTTCATACCATTTAGCTGTAGGCCACCCAGCTGGGATAGGATATGCTGTTATTCAAGGCCTTCAGGAAACATCAGAGATACTGGAAAATTGGAGCAACACTCAAAATGCTGGAGGAACTCAGCAGATCAGCCAGCATTCATGGAAGGCAACATAAATTCCCAGGACATCACAGGTAAAATCATCCCCACCATTGAGATCATCTACATAGAACACTGCAATAAGAGAGCAGCAGCAATCATCAAAGATCCACATCATCCAACACATGCTCTGTTCTCCCCCATCTACCCATTGTCAAAATCATTTCACTACTTCACCATGAATACCTAGCATCTGAACCTTTCTGACTAACCTCCCATGTAGGACCTTTGTCAAAGCATTTACTAAAGTCGATGTAGAAAATATCCATAGTCTTTCCTTAGTCAAATTTCCCGGTAACCTTCTTGAAAAACTCCATAAGATTGGCTAAACATGACCTACCACACACAAAGACATGTTGAGTACCCCTAATTAGTTTCTGGCTATCCAAATAATTGTATCTCTGATCTCTTAGAACATCTTCCAATAATTTATCTACTATTGACATCAGGCTCACCTGCTGATAATTTCCAGGGTTACTTTTGGAGTCTTTTTAAACAACAGAACATGAGCTACTCTCCATTTCTCTGGCACCACTCCCATGGCTATGGACATTATGAATATTTCTGCCAGAGCCTTTGCAATTTCTACATTAGTCTCCCTCAAGGTCTGAGGGAATATCTTGTCAGGCTCTGGAGATTTATCCACCATCATTTGTTTTAAGACAACAAGCACTTCCTCCTCTTTAATCTGTATAGTTTCCATGACCTTGCTGCATGTTTTCCTTACTTCCCATGATTCTGTGCCAATTTCCTGAGTGAATACTGATGAGAAACTAAATTTAAGATTGCCCCCATCTCTTTTGGCTCCATACAAAACTGACCACTCTGATCTTCAAGGGGACCAATTTTGTCCCTTACTATCCTTTTGCTGTTAATATACCTGCAGAAAACCTTAGGATTTTCCTTCACATTGTTTGCTAAAGGAACCACATGCTTTCTTTTTGTCTTCCTGATTTCTTTCTTGAGGTTTTTCTTACTTTTTTTAAAACACTCCTCAAGTACCTCATTTGCTCCATGTTGCCGATACCTGCTATCCACCTCTCTCTTCTTTGAAACCAGATCTCCAAAATCCCTCAAAAACCAAGGTTCCCAATGTCTGCTAACCTTGCCTTTAATCCTGACATGAACATACCAACTCTCTAATTTCAGAATTTCACCTTTGAAGGTCTTCCACTTACCTCGTGCATCCTTGTCCAAAAACAATTTATCCTTATCCACACATTCTAGATCCTTTCTCATTTCAACAAAATTGGCTTTTCTCCAATTTAGATTCTCAACCCGAGGCCCAGACCATCCTTCTCCATAATTAACTTCAAACTAATGCCATTATAATCACTGGACCCAAAATGTTCTCCTACCCATACTTCTGTGATCTGTCCTGTCTTATTCCTTAAAAGGGGATCCAGTATTGCTCTCTCTCTCTTGTTGGTACTTCTATATATTGATTTAGAAAACTTCCCTGAAGACATTTGACAAACTCTAACCCATCCAGCTCTTTTACAGTTTGGGAGTCCCAGTCAATATGTGGAAAGTTAAAATCCCCTACTATCACAACCTTATGTTTTCTGCAGCTGTCTGCCATATCTCTACAGATTTGCCCAACCAATTTTTGTTGTCTATTGGGCATTCTTGAGCTCCATCCATATAGTCTCAATAGATGAGCCCTCTGGCCTATCCTGCCTGAGCACAGCTGCGATATATTCCTTGATGAGCAATGCCACTCTTCCCCTTTTCTATCATCCCATTCTATTGTGCCTAAAGCAGCGACAGTCGGGACCATTGAACTGCTTGTCCTGCAACAAAATTTCACTAATGGCCACAATGTCATAATCACGCACACCAATCCATGATTGAAGAATGTCTGTCTTTCCAACAATATTAAATGATCGAGAAAACTGAAACCCTCCCTCCTGCACCATGTCTTTAGCCACATGCTAAATTGCATTTTCTTCCTATTTCTAATCTCACTAGATTATGGCATTGGCCACTATCCTGAGATCATGACCCTGGAGGTCCTGCCCTTCTATCTGGTGCTTAACTCTCTGAACTCTCCTTTAAGGACCTCCCCTAAACTTCCCTCCCTTAACTTTGTACCTAGACCCTCTGGTTTTGTTTTTCTTGCCCTGGGAAAATGGTGCTGATATCACCCTATCATTGCCTCTCATATTCTTGTAGACCTTTTTTATCACCTCTCATCCTTCTACATTCCAAAGAGAAAAGCTCTACTAACCTTGCCTCACTTATTTTCCAATCCAGGCAACATCCTGGTAATTCTCCTCTGCACCCTCTCCATATCTTCCAGATCCTTCCAATAATGAGGTGACCAGAACTGAACACAATACTCTATGTGTGGTCTCATCAAAGATTTGTAGAGTTGCAACATGACCTCTTGACTCTTGAACTCAATCCCCATATTAATGAAGCCCAACATCCGATAGGATTTCTTAATTATCCTATCAATGTGCACAGTGAACTTGAGGGATGTATGGATTTGGACCCCAAGGTGTCATCCACACTCTTAAGTAACCAACCAACCCAGTACTCAGTCTTCTGGTTTGTCTTTCCAAAATGCAGCACCTCACAGTTATCCAGATTGAACTCCATTTTCCACTTTTCTGCCCAACTCTGCATCCTGTCTATATTCTTTTGTAACCTAAGACAAACTTCAGTACCATCCACAACACCTCCAACCTTCATATCATATGCAAACTTACTAACCCATCCTTCTATTACCTCTTTCAGGTCATTTATAAAAATCACTAAGAACAGAGATCCCAGAATAGATCCCTGCAGAACTCCTGTAGTCACTGACCTCCAGGCTGAATACTTTCCTTCCACTACTACTCTCTGCTTTCTACATGAAAGCCCGTTTTTTCTATCCATGCAGCCAAGGTTCCATGGATCCTATGTCTCACGACTTTCTGAACAAGTCCACTTTGGGGGACTTTGTCAAATGCCTTTCCAAAATCCATATAGAACACATCTACTACCCTATCCTCATCAATTATTTTTGTTACTTCCTCAAAAAACTTAATTAGGCTTGCAAGACACGACCTTCCCTTCACAAAGCCATGCTGACTATCCTTGAGTGGACAGTACTGCTCCAAATACTCATAGATCCTGTCCTTAAGAATTTTTGCAATAGTTGCACACCACTGATTTAAGACTCACTGGTCTATACAGATAATTCCAAGGATTCTCCCGATTACCTTTTTTTAAACAAGGGGACCACATTTGCCATTCTCCAATCCTCCAACACCTCCCCTGTGGTCAAAGAGGACTCAAAGATCATAGCTACTGCCCCAGCTATCTCTTCCCTCACTTCCCACAGCAACCTGGTGTATATCACATCTGCTCCCAGGGACTTATCAATCTTATTGTTTTTAAGAAGATCCGGCTCTTCCTTTTCCTTAATCTCAACAGTGCCCAGCACACAAGCCTGCTCTATTCTGACCTCACCCTAATCAAGGTCCTTTTCTCTTGTGAATACTGAAGCAAAGTATTAATTTAGAACCTCCCCAACCTCCTCCTCCTCTTCCAGGTACATGTTGGTTCCTTTATCCTTTAGTGGCCCTACCTTCATTCTCATCATCCTTCTGTTCTTCGCATACGCATGGAGCATTTGGGGTTCTCCTTAATCCTACATGCCAAAGCCTTCTCATGCCCCCTTCGAGCTCTCCCAAGTCCTTTCTTAAGATACTTCCTGGCTACCATAAACCCTTCCTATATCTAATGTATGCATCCATCTTCCTCTAGCTGCCTCACCTGTTTTGTCAACCACAGTTCCCTTTTCCTATCATCTTTTTTCTGTCCCAGTGGGACAAACCTATCCTGAACCCAGCACAAGTTGTCCCTGTGATAGTACAGGATACTACCACCAATGTATATTTGTATATATTTGCTTATAGTTGTTGTGTTGGCTGAGAGTCGTAGCCACGCCTACTAGCAGGTCATAAAGGGATGCTCCTAACCAGGCCCAGGTCAGTCTGGACTGGTCGACCTCGATGTAATAAGCTCCAGTCTTATTAAAGCCTTGATTTGAGCTAACATGTCTTTGCTTCAAATTCAATGCGCTACAGTCCCTAAACTCCCTCCACATTCTGTGCTTTCATCCTTCAACATCTGTTTCCAATTTACTCTTGCTAGTTCCTGCCTCATCCCATCATATTTATTCCTTTCCAACTTAAACACATTTCCATTTTGTCTGCTTTTATCCTTAATCCATAACTATGCTAAAGCTCAGGGAGTTGAGGTCACTTTCACCAAAATGCTCTCCCACCGAGAGGTCCACCACCTGATCAGGTTCATTACCCAGAATTAGATCTAGTATGGCCTTTCCTCTCATTCTTGAACGCACCGAAAGTTTCAGCCCCATCCATCCCAATTGCAGTCAGGAAGTGCCAGTCAATTATTAGGGAATTTGAAGCCACCCATAACATCAACCCTATATTTCTTGCACCATTCCAAAATCTGCCTGCTTATCTGCTCCTCGGTGTTCTGAGGGCTATTTGGAGGCTTATAGACTACTCCCAGCACAGTGATTGCTCCCTTCCTATTTCTGACTTCAACTGACACTGTCTCAGTATACACTCTGTGTCTGGGCACAACGCCTTCACAGCATTAGCAATCAGTCTGTAAGATTTTATGTTCTCCCCGTTTCTGCGTGGGTTTTTTTCTGGTGGCTCAAATTTCCTCCCACCCTTCAAACACCTAGTGGTGTTTGGGTAATGGGGTGTAATTTGGATGGCATGGACTCGTAGGCCTGAATTGGCCTTTTACAGTGCTGTATGTCTAATTAAAAAAAAACTCCTTCTGCAGCATCCTCCCTTTCTATGGCCTTGTTACTATCGCTGACTAGCAATGCTACTCCTCCCCTCTCTTACCTCTCATCCTTACTTCTTTTAAAACGCTACAGTCCCTAAACCCTGGTACCTGCATCTGCCAATTCTGCCCTTTCTCCAGTCAGGAAGAGCAGGATTGCCATAACATCACAGTTCCACATACTGATCCATGCTCCAAGTTCAACCACTTTATTCCTAATACTCCTAGCATTAAAATAGACAGATTTCAAGCCCTCTAACTGACTACATTTATGTTTTGTCCTCTTCCTGTCCTTCCTCACAAACTCCAAACACATAGCATCATGCTTCTGACCTTCTGCCATATACACTGCACTCACATTCTAGTCCCCCCTCCCCCTGCCCCATGGCCAAACTAGTTTAAACCCACCCAACAATTCCAGCAAACCTGCCCACCAGGATATTTGTCCCTTTCTAGTTCAAGTGTAATCCATCCTTTTTCTTTTGATTCATCTCAGTTCCTGCAAAATAATTGGATAGCCTTTGGGCAATTGCATGGGCCCTAACTATACCTGCCTTCTTGATGACTATGTAAAACAGTCCTTACTCCAAATCTATTTGTTAGTAGTGAAGTTCTAACATTTGCCAATTTTAGAACTTTACTACCAACCTCCAGCCCACCCTCAAATTCATTTGAACTATTTTTCACACCTCTCTCCCCTTTCTGGATTGCTCTGTCTCCATCTCAGGAGACAAAATATCCATTGACATTTACTGTGAATGCATTGAATCCCATGGCTACCATAACTATATCTCCTCCCAGCCTGACTTTTCTAAGCATGTCATCCCTTTCTCTGCCTCTGCCAACCTCCTCTCACATCCCAAAGACATGCAGATTAAATTGCCCCTGGTGTAAAATGAGAATAGGACATAAAAGCACTTGAAGGGCAGTGTGAACTCAATGGCCAAAGGGTCTGATTCCTCATTGTAGGATCCTATAACTTGTGGAAAGAGCTTCAAAACTCAATGCTGTTGAAGTGTGAGGCATACCTCAGATGAACTGTGGAAACCTTGCACTATTTTGATATGGATTCTGCATGACCTGCTTGGTTACTCCAATAATTTTGTGTACTGGACTAGGCCCCAGCAAATGTTCTTTTAATTTATATTTTTAATTTAGTCAAAACAGGCTCTTCAACCCCATGCTGCCCAATTACACCCAAATGACCTACAACCCTGGTAGGTTTTGAAGGGTGGGAGGGAAGTAGAACACCCTGTGGAAACCCATTCAGGTCACGAGGAGAACATGCAAACTCCTTCCAGACAGTGCCAGTTTCGAACCCAGGTCGCTGGCTCTGTAATAGCATTGCACGAACTGCCACGCTAACTGTGCCACCCTTCTTATTTATCTTGATATTGATTCTATCCAGATTAATCTGTTAACTGGATAGAAACTGCATGAAATTCCAATTTACTATTTTCAGGTTCAGGTTCAAGGTCATCATCATCTGAATGTACATCTACAACCTGACAACCTTTTCTTGTTGGAAGGTTGAAGATTTGAATTGCTTTTGCATTCACTTTTTACAGCATGACATTTCTGCATAAATATATTAATGCTTCATGACACATCTATCAGTCTATTAAATATGCATTTAATGCTTCCACAAGTTATAGAAACATAGAAACATACAAGATAGGAGCAGGAGTAGGTCATTCGACCCTTCGAGCCTGCTCTGCCATTCAACGAGATCATGGCTGATCTTAAAGTTCAGTACCCCGTCCCCGCCTTCTCTCCGTAACCTTTAATACCCTTATACTGAAGAAATATATCTAATTCCTTCTTAAATATATTTAATAAACCTGCCTCTACTGCCCTCTGTGGCAATTAATTCTACAGATTCATCACACTCTGGGTCAAGAAATTCCTCCTCATCTCGGTCCTAAATGGTTTGCCTATTATCCTCAAACCATGGTCCCGGGTTCTGGATTTTCCCATCCTTGGAAACATCCCATCTGCATCCATTCTGTCCAGTCCTGCCAGAATTTTATATGTCTCTATGAGATCCCCTCTCAATCTTCTAAACTCCAGTGAGTACAATCTCAATTTGCGCAATCTTTCCTCATAAGTCATTCCTGCCATTCCAGGTATCAGCCTGGTGAATCGCCTCTGCACTCCCTCCATTGCAAGAACATCCTTCCTTAGATAAGGTGACCAAAACTGCACACAATACTCCAGGTGTGGTCTCACCAAGGCCCTGTACAGCTGCAGTAAGGTATCCTTGTTCCTATACTCAAACCCTCTTGATATGAAGGCCAACATACCATTTGCCTTTTTAACCGCCTGCTGTACCTGCATGCTCGCCTTCAGAGACTGGTATACAAGTACCCCTAGGTCTCTCTGCACTTCCCCATCTCTTAATCTATTGCCATTCAAATAGTAATCTGCCCTCCGGTTTGTATTACCAAAGTGGATAACCTCACATTTATCCACATTGTAGTGCATTTGCCATGGATCTGCCCAGTCCCTCAATTTATCCAAATCACACTGGAGCTTCCTGACCCCCTCTTCCATGCACACAACCGCTCCTAGCTTAGTGTCATCTGCAAATTTGGAGATATTCCATCCAATCCCCTCATCCAGATCATTAATGTAAATTGTGAACAGCTGGGGTCCCAGTACAGATCCCTGTGACACCCCACTGGTCATCGCCTGCCACTCAGAAAACGAGCCACTTATCCCAACTCTCTGTCTTCTACCTGCCAGCCAGTTCTCAATCCACATCAATACTTTTCCCCCAATCCCATGAGCCTTGATTTTGGAAGCCAGTCGTTTATGCGGGACCTCATCGAAGGCCTTTTGGAAGTCCAGGTACACCTCATCCACTGGCTCTCCCCCATCTATTTTACCTGTCACCATCTCAAAGAATTCCAATAGATTTGTCAAGCACGATTTACCTTTTGTAATTCCATGTTGACTCTGTCTGATCCCTTCTCTGCTAGTCATATGCTCCTCTATTACATCCTACTGATGTAAGGCTCACCGGCCTATAGTTCCCTGCTTTTTCTCTACCCCCCTTTTTAAATAGTGGGGTAACATTAGCTACCCTCCAATCCATGGGTACAGATCCTGAGTCTATCGAGTTCTGGAAAATAATTCTTAAAGCATCTGCTATCTGAATGTCCACTTCCTTAAGTACCCTAGGATGTAGATTATCAGGTCCTTGGGATTTATCTGCCTTCAATCCCATCAATTTCCCCAAGACCATGTCCTTAGAGATACTGATTTCTTTCAGTTCCTCCCTTGCATTAGTCTATGTTTCCCAACATCCTTGGGAGGTTATTTGTATCCTCTCTTGTAAAAACAGAACTAAAGTAAGAATTTAATTGGTCTGCCATTTCCTTATTCCCCATTATATATTCCCCTGATTCCGACTGCAAGGGACCTACTCTGGATTTCACCAATCTTTTCCTCTTGACATATTTATAAAAGCTTTTGCAGTCGGTTTTCATATTTGCCGCAAGCTTACTTTCGTAATTTATTTTTGCTCTCTTGATTAATCCCTTTGTCCTCCTTTGGTGCATCTTGAACCGCTCCCAGTCTTCGGTTGGGGTACCCCAGAAGAAGTTATATTATTGACAGGACTGCAGTTAACGGAGTATGTTTGCTTTTCCTGTAAAGGCCATGTGTTATATTTCTGCATTCACTGAGATATTTAAATGCGCAAATCACACTGTCACGTCGTATTTTTGGAACTTAATGGATTTTATTAGGACCATTGAAGCATATTTCTATCAGTTTAGCAGAAGCAATGTGATTTGTGATGAATAGACTGGATAAAGTGGCCAATGGTTTTGTTTACATATGATTGTAAGAACAGCTTAAAAATAGGGGAGTGAAGGATATCTGGAAAAAAGTACCGTATATTGGTGAGGGAGAGATTCGGAATCAGAAGAATCGTAACGTGTCATGTTTTTGTTTTGCAGCATTATCACAGGGGCAAAAATTGCTAGAAATTGCATAAAACATAATTTTTGCAGAAGAAGGGCAATCTCAGTGGTTCATTGTCTATTCAGAAATCTGATGGTAGAAGGGAAGAAGCTGTTTTTGTACCATTGTTGTTCATCATTAGGCTCTTATACCTCCTTCCTGATGGTAGCAGTGAGAAGAGGGTATGCCCTAAGTGGTGAAGGTCCTTCATGATAGAGGCTGCTTTCTTGAGGGACTGCCTCTCATAAGCGTCCTTAATGGAGTGGAAACTAATGCTCATGATGGCACTGGTCGGGGACATAATGTGATGCTTTTGGGTTAGGACGTGAAACCTAACCCTCCTGGGAAAACTGTTAAAAAGGTTAGTTTAAGTAATGTTCTGATCGATTAAAAGTTATTTGAAACACATTTAAACACAAATGCACATTTTAAAACATGTCTCCTAAAAAAGCCCAGCATGATGAGAAGACAAGAAGAGAGGCAAGGCCTACTGTTGCTGAGAAGCAGGGAGCTCGCATTCGAGCTGTTCCCCGGGTGAGTGATCTTTTCAAGGGGCCTGCTTTTGATGGGGAGATGATGTCCAAGAAGAAGAACCCAGAAGATTCGAGCTCACAGACATCTAGCAGTGAAGGAGGAGGAGGAGAAGCTAGAATTGTTGAAACTAAACTTAAGACTAAGGCTAAAGATATATTGAATATTAATATAAGGGAAAAATAAAGTGTTGGAGGCTATTAATAAAATGAAGAAAAAATATAAGCAAATTAGAAGGCTCATTGAAAAAATGCAAGAAGACATGCTGCAAATCCTTTCCTTCCTTTGGCTTGGCTTCGCGGACGAAGATTTATGGAGGGGTATGTCCACGTCTGCTGCAGGCTTGTTGGTGACTGACAAGTCCGAGGCGGGACAGGCAGGCACGGTTGCAGCAGTTGCAAGGGAAAATTGGTTGGTTGGGGTTGGGTGTTGGGTTTTTCCTCCTTTGTCTTTTGTCAGTGAGGTGGGCTCTGCGGTCTTCTTCAAAGAGGGTTGCTGCCTGCTGAACTGTGAGGCGCCAAGATGTACGGTTGGAGGCGATATCAGCCCACTGGTGGTGGTCAATGAGGCAGGCACCAAGAGATTTCTTTAAGCAGTTCTTGTACCTCTTCTTTGGTGCACCTCTGTCTCGGTGGCCAGTCGAGAGCTCACCATAGAACACTATCTTGGGAAGGCTATGGTCCTCCATTCTGGAGATGTGACCCACCCAGCGCAGTTGGGTCTTCAGCAGCATGGATTTGATGCTTGCGGACTCTGCTATCTCGAGTACTTCGATGTTGGTGATGAAGTCATTCCAATGAATATTGAGGATGGAGTGGAGACAGCGCTGATGGAAGCGTTCTAGGAGCCGTAGGTGATGCTGGTAGAGGACCCATGATTCGGAGCCGAACAGGAGTGTGGGTATGACAACGGCTCTGTACACGCTGATCTTTGTGTGTTTCTTCAGGTGGTTGTTTTTCCAGACTCTTTTGTGTAGTCTTCCAAAGGCGCTATTTGCCTTGGCGAGTCTGTTGTCTATCTCATTGTCGATCCTTGCATCTGATGAAATGGTGCAGCCGAGATAGGTAAACTGGTTGACCGTTTTGAGTTTTGTGTGCCCGATGGAGATGTGGGGGGGCTGGTAGTCATGGTGGGGAGCTGGCTGATGGAGGACCTCAGTTTTCTTCAGGCTGACTTCCAGGCCAAACATTTTGGCAGTTTCCGCAAAGCAGGACGTCAAGCGCTGAAGAGCTGGCTCTGAATGGGCAACTAAAGCGGCATCATCTGCAAAGAGTAGTTCACGGACAAGTTGCTCTTGTGTCTTGGTGTGATCTTGCTGCAAGCTCGCACCAATGCTGCAAGGAGAGATAGAGTAACTATAGTAGAAGATACTACTACTGCTTTATCCATGGAAAACAAGAAGTTGGTGCAAAAGGTGGATGTATTGGAAAATTTTAGTAGGAGAAATAATAAGATCGTGGGTCTCAAAGAAGGTGCAAAAAAGCAAGATTTGATTGGTTTTCTTCTGGAATGGTTTTCTAAGATGTTGAGAGCTGAACATATTGATTGTCTCATAGAGATTGAAAGAGCACACAGATCTCTTAGACCTAAACCACTTCCAACTCAAAATCCACCATCTATATTGATTAAGTTTCTTGGGTACTAAGATAAAGAGAAGATATTTTATCTTTGATAGCAGCAAAGGCAAGAGTGACAGGAGTCCCTCTTGCGTATGGAGGTGCCAAAGTTTTGTTTTACCCTGATACAAGCACAGATTTATTAAAAAGAACAGAATAAAATCCAGTTAAGGAGATTTTAATGGGAGAAAGGATATAGGTTTGTTCTGTGCAATCCAGCAACTTTGAAGACCTTCATACCGGGTGAAGGAAATAAGTTATTTTTGAGCTTCGCAGAAGCTGAGGAATTTGCACAAAGTCTCCTAATTGTTTCGAGGAAGTGAAGAATATGATGATCTGTTAATGTTTTAATTTCTTTAATGGACTGAATCTTCTGGCAGTTCTGAGAAGGAGGAGAAATTCAAGATAATATATATTAATAAATGTCCTCTTTATAATTGCCCTTTTTGAGCATTTAATAAAAATTAAGTTTGAAATTAAAACTGAAAGAATTTAAAGTAAAATTCCATGGAGGTTGGGGAAGGTAGGAGGTTCTAACTTCTATTGGATCATGTGGGTAGTTGTGACTCCAGACATGGCCCATAAAATAGAGGAAGGTGGTATTGGATCATATTATTATTATCGCACCTATTGGGGAGGGTTTTTCCCCCACTTGCATATAGTTATATGTTTTGCTATGTGTATATTCTGAAAGTATCTCTTCTCTCTTCTTTTTATCTGGATTTCTGGTGGAGAGGTGTGTAAGCACATTGGGTCTGGAACAATAGAGTTATTGGAGGAAGACTTACAGGCAGAAGCAGAAGATAGTGTGAACTAGTAAGATAAGTGTGAATAATGGTTGAAAATGATTAAACTCGCACCATTCTGTGAAAAGTGATGGAATGCAAATATGTAGATTAGAGCTTGAGAGTAGACAGTACTAGCTAGTGGGCCCCTTCATATCTTGAGCCCCAAGGATGCAAGGATCTGGTTGGGGCTGGTACAGTGACCTAAAGTAGTCTATAGCTAGTACTGCACTTGCTTAATAGAGACATGAATATTAACTTAGATGCCCCTAAGGAGGGAATGAACTAATTAACTTAACATGCAATGTATGAAGAGGGAGGAACTGAGTGATACCTGGATTGATGGAAGGGAAAAGGAAAATGTTGAAATGTATTGGGATTCTGATTGGAAGAAGGTAAATGAAGGTGGGGTGATGTTGAGTGTTGGACTGTACAAAGGAGTGATGATTCTGAACCACCGGTGTATCTCTAGACCAGGGACACCCGACTCTGCAGACTCGAAATAAAGCTGAACCAGTTCTCCAAGACTTTGTATCCAGAGAAGTGATTGTGAACACTTTATATTTCACATAAGCAATATAACTATGTTCGTAAATTATAATGTGAATGGTTTAAACACGTCCATGAAAAAGAAAAGAGTATTAGCATACCTTAAAAAGATGGGTGTAGATATAATTTTTTTTTGCAAGAAACTCATTTAACAGAAAAAGAACATTTGGAGTTAAAGAGAGATTGGGTTGGATATGAAGCAGCCTCTTCCTTTAATTCTAAAGCAAGAGGAGTGGTAATTTTGGTTAAAAAAGAATATTCTAATTAAAATACAAAATGTAGTGACAGATCTTGCTGGAAGAACTGAAATTATACATTGTCAAATATTTTCAGAATTATGGACACTTCTCAATCTCTATGGACCAAATGCAGATGATCAAAGATTTATTCAAGAGACTTTTTTTTAATTTAGCAGACGCACATGATAATATCTTGATAGGAGGAGATTTTGACTTTTGCTTGGACCCAATTTTAGATGGAACTACAGAGAGGAGCAGAAAGAACTAGAGCAGCAAGTGCTGCCGTGGTATTTATGAGAGACTTGAATTTAATAGATTTATAGAGGAGAATTCATTCTAAAGAAAGAGATTACTATTTTTATTCAAGTAGACATGACTCTTATTCTAGAGTTGACTTATTTTTAATATCTGCACAAATACAAGGTAGGATATTAGATACTGAATATAAAATGAGAATATTATTTGGTCATTTGACTTATTGATGACTATTATAATGCCAGATTTATATATATTAAATAATCAGTATGTAGATGGAGACTAAATTAAACATTGTTAAAAAGGAAAGAATTTTGTGATTTTATTAGAAGGTACAAACTTGAATTCTGTGAATGATAAAATTGTAATTATGGGATGCATTAAAAGCTTATTTGAGAGGACAAATTATAAGTTTTACTACTAAAATTAAGAAGGATTATATGAACGAAGTAGATCAATTAGAGCAAGAAATAAAATTATTGGAAAAAGATCTTCAGAAACAAAGTTCTGAAGATAAGTGTAGGCAATTAATTAATAAAAACTTCAATATAATGTATTACAAACTTATAGAACTGAAAAATGATCACAAGAACTAAACAAAGATACTATAAGTTAGGTAAGCAATCACAAAGTACTTGCATGACAATTGAAATCTGAACAGGGTTCAAGAACAATTAATGCAGTTAAAAATGGTTTGAATGTGATTAGTTATAATCTTGAAAAATAAACAAAGCTTTTGCAAAACTTTTATTTTAAATTATATATTTCAGTCTTTAAAAGACAATAACAAAATAGATACTTATTGAGGACAAATTTACCTACACTAAACTTGGAAAAACAAATAGAATTGAGTGCCCAATTTACACAATTAGAGGTAAGCAAAGCAATAGGTTCATGCAAAGTAATAAATCTCCAGAGGAAGATTGTTTTCAATCTGAATTCTATAAAAAATTAAAAATGTACTGATTGCTATTTTTATGGAAATGTTGGATCAAGCATCAAGAATGCTTCCAGATTCATTTTCAACAGCAATAAATATTGTAATAATAAAAGACAGAGATACTTTAAAACCTTCTTACAGACCAATTTTATTATTGAATGTAGATTATAAAATACTGGCTAAAATATTTACAAATAGAGATCCTAAATTAATAAAATTGGATTGTCTTGAAACTTTTTCTCTAAATCTGTAATCTCTTTCTCAAATTCCAAAAGTTCCAACTGTGTATTGCTTCTTCACTTTGGCTGTATAACTAATAATATGGCCTTGCAAATATCCTTTCAAAGCATTTCACAATGTAAATTTACTTTGGAGACGAATCAGGGATCGCTTCAATAATAAGATACAGTTATCTAATTTGAAACTTCATTATAATACGAAGCAAACTTATAATTATGAGAGGTTGCTTTTGAGATAAAAACAGCATTATTATGAATTAGGGGAAAGAACACGAAGTATTGGCATGGCAGTTGAAGACTGAGCAAGCTTCTAGAACAATTAATGCAATACAGGGGAATTCAGGTATTACATAAACCACAGGAGATTAATGAGGAATTTCATGCTCTTTAATTGAGATCTGTATGCATCTGAAGGGAATGTAGATGTTGACCAGATTGATATGTTTTTGTCTAAATTGAATTTACTTTTATTGGAAGAGAATGATATAAAATTGTTAGATGCTTCATTTACGGACTTTGAACTTAAAGAGGCATTACAATCCATACCGAATGGTAAATCACCTGGTGAGGATGGATTTACGGTAGAATTTTATAAAGAATTTCATGATTTGTTTTTCCACAGTATATGGATGTATTGAAGTAGGCATCAGATGTGGGGTTGTTCCCAGAGTCATTTGTGAGAGCATTGATAACAGTTATACCAAAGAAAGATAGAGATCCAATGAAGGTTGCATCTTACATACCTATATCTTTATTGAATGTATATTATAAGGTTGTAGCAAAAGCTTTAGCAAAGAAATTGTCTATTTTTTTTTACCAAAATTGGTGCATGTAGATCAGGCAGGATTTATTAAGAATAGATATTCAGCTGATAATATTACTAAATTACTTACAATAATTAATGCATCAAGACAGTAACTTAACCAACCAATCATATTAGCGTTAGATGCTGAGAAGGCTTTTGACCTAGTTGAATGGAAATTTTTGTTTAAAGTGTTGGTGAGATTTAAATTTGGACCATTTTTTTTAACCAAATGAGTTAAGGCATTATATACTAATCTTTCTGTGAGGGTGGTGACAAATGGTCAGATTTTTCAGGCATTTACTTTGTTTAGATCAACTAGACACAGCTGCCCATTCTCACCAGCCTTATTTGCATTGGTTATAGCACCTATAGCTCAGTCAATTAGACGAAATGTGAATATTTAGGGTATTACAGTTGGGCAATGGGAGTACAAAATTAATTTATTTGTGTGGATGATGTGTTGATATATTTATCTAAACCTAAGAATTCTTCAGAACTTTGGCAGGATTTATTAACATTTTATGGATCAATGTCAGGGTATAAAGTAAATTCGGATAAAAGTGAGATTTTATCTATATCTGATGGGGACTATTCAGATTGTATGCAAATTACTAAATTTAAATGGTCAGATAGGATTAAGTATTTAGGCATAATTGTTGATAAAGAGTATAAGAATGTATATGGTTTGAATTATTTACCCTTGTTAAATAAAATCAAGTCTGATTTAAATAGATGGAAAGATTTACCACTAACATTGATTGGTCAGGTTAATTGTATCAAAATGAATATATATCCTCATGTTCAGTATTTGTTCCAATCAATTCCATGTTCTATACTGGGGAAATTTTTTAAAGAATTAAATAAAGTGATACTTTTTTTTATGAAAAGGTAAACTATCTTGAGTATCAATGCAAAAATTTACATGAATGTATGATTTAGGAGGCCTTCAGTTATCACATTTTCAAAATTATTATCTGGCAGCACAGTTGAAATTTATTAGTAGACTGTTTAATACTGAACAACCAACAATGTGGGCTGATGTGGAAATGGATCAGATACAGGAAAGATCAATACATCATTTTGTATATAAATGGAATTTTCTGCTTTTACAAGCATACAAGTTATCTGTAGTGAGTCATTTGTTTAAAATATGGAGTAAGTGGAATCAATCTATAGGTTCAAAAGATGTATGTTCAATTAAAACTCCATCATATCAGAATCAGTTAATTCCCTTTTCTATGCATAATCCTTATTTGAAAGATTGGGATTCAAAAGGTTTGGTATTAATCAAGGATTGTTTTGAGTCAGGTTCATTTCTTTCATTTGATAGGCTTAGAGAGAAGTTTGGCATATTACAGAATACATTGTTTGCCTAGAAAATGCATAGCAGTAACTTGGAAAAATGCTG
Organism: Narcine bancroftii; assembly: GCF_036971445.1. NCBI lineage: Eukaryota > Metazoa > Chordata > Chondrichthyes > Torpediniformes > Narcinidae > Narcine > Narcine bancroftii. The sequence goes on from NC_091469.1 coordinate 468,114,948, forward strand.
TGGAATTAAATATGTGAAGATGGCAAAATTAAATTCAATCATGTTTATGCTTAGAAAAAAATTACATATAATTTGCAAAATATTTTTTTTTGGAGAAAATGTGGACTCCATATTTAGAATATATGAATTTGGATGTTAAGTATTTTTTTATTTTTGTTTGGCTTGGTGAATTGATATATTGCAACTTAACCCACTTTGTTTGTTTATAAAAACTTTTCTTTGTGTATGTTAAGCTCGGGTGGGGGGAGGGGGTTTCAGTTAGATGATTTTTTGTATTTTATATCAGTATTTTTAAAAATTCTTAAATAAACTTTTCAAAAATAAAACATGGATCAGACAAGATTTGTTGAAACGAGACAGTCAGCAGATAATGTGTCCAGATTATTTAGTATTATACATGAAGCACAAAAAAATGAAAAGTTTAAGTGTAACAGTGGCATTAGATACAGAAAAAGTATTTGATAGATTGGAATGGGACTTTTTGTTCAAAGTATTAGACAAATTTGGTTTGGACAAACTTTTATAAATTGGACAAGGCATTATATAATAATCCTAAAGCAAAAGTAGTAACTACTGGCCAAATGTCTGATCCATTTTATTTGATGAGATCTAGTAGACAAAGTTGTCCCTTATCTCCAGCTTTCTTTATTTTAGCTATAGAACCACTGGCTGCAGTAATTAGGAGTGATTAAAAAATTTGGTGGTTTAAGATTGGTCAGGGGAGTACAAAATTAGTTTATTTGCAGATGATGTTTTGATGTACCTGACAAAACCAGAGACTTCCCTATGCAAATTACATTTAAATTTTGAAGAATATGGAAACATTTCAGATTATAAAGTAAATTGGGATAAAAGTGAAGTTATGCCACTTACACAAGGAGATTATACTCTTTATTGAAGAAATACTCAATTTAAATGACCAAAAGAAGCAAGTAAATATTAAGGGATCCAGATAGATAATAATTTAAATAACTTATATAAATTGAATTATTTATTGCTGCTTAAAAAAGTCGAAGAGGATTTTTAAAAATGGAGGATCATTTGCTAATAACATTAGTAGGTAGAGTAAACTGTATTAAGATGAATACTTTTCCATGATATGATAGTTTTTTTCAAACTTTAAAAAAAATGCCAATATTGCTTCCACAAAAGTTTTTTTCAAAAGCTAAATAAACATATACAAACATTTCTTTGGAAAGGTAAAATGCAAAGAGTATCTATAGAAAGATTAATGTGGAAATACACACTGGGAGGTTTGAAACTTCCTAACTTTACAAATGATAACCAAGTGGCTCATTTGAGATTTCTTACTTCATTATTTGAGCAACCAAGAAAATTGCCATGGGTCAAAAGAGAGATGGATGAAATAGGAGAGAAATTAGCAGAGGAATTTATATATAAATGGGATTCAAAGTTAATAACTGGTGTGAAAGAAGAATCTTTACTTAAAAATTTGATTACCATCTTGAATAAGATAAATAATGAAATTGGAATGAAAGGAAGTATTTCACCTTTCATTCAGAGTAATATTATATATTTTACTAAAGATAACCACTTTTTAAATATTTGGTCTCAAATGTATAAGATTGTTATGAACAAGGTCAATTGATACAATTTCAACAATTAAAAGATAAATATGGAATAATCTAAATACACTTCTGATATTTCCAACTGAGAAGATACTTTTGGGAAGAGGGGCATGGCAAGATGGTGTAGTGGGAAGATGTATGGTTCCACCTTCCCCAAGTTAGACTTCTAAATACCCAAATTAAAAATTTGTAAATGTGGTTAAAAATAGTATTTACAAACTTTGGAATATTGGAGGATTGAAATAGCTGCAAACGTGAAAAAAATGAAAATCTCAATTGCAAAAGAAATTACCTTACAAAAGTGTTGAAGAACTGAGGCCTACTTACCAAGTTGAAGCCACAGAGTCAACGACTGAAGTCCTCAAGCCTCAGAGGACTCCTGCTCAGTTAAGCATTACGCCGGCACTGATCGCGCAACCACAGTGACGGGCTCAGCCAGCCCTGATTCATGCCCCCAAGAGTCTGGGGGTGCAGGCGGATCAGCCAAGTGAAGACAGACCCGCAAGCCTGCAATACTGCCTGGCGGTCCGGGAGCACACAGTGTAGCATCGGAAGATGCACCTGCGTGATTGGTGACTTTGCGGGCATGCACGGAGCGTTGCGAGTCCGGGAATTACTGGAGAAGGTGTGGGCTGTGGGGGAGCCTGAACCGCGGTGGGCTGATGAGGTCGGCACGCTGTCAACGGGCGTCCAGACCTGCAGCCGCACTGGAAGAGGACCTATGATGTTAGAGGAGGAAAAAAGATCAACATTACAGGAACTTACACAGAAAGAAATGGGGACTGAGACCAGAGAAGATAGGCCTCAAAGGGAGCTGATGGAACCTGGACTGGATTCTGTGTTCACAATTTTGGAAGAGATTGCTCATCAAATGGAAAATATGTCAGTACTGATGTCTACTCAGATGACTCAAGGATTTATGGAAGTGAAAACTAAAATGACCACTATATGTGAAGAAATGACTTGTATGAAGCAAGATATTAATGTAGTTAAAAGTGATGTTAATGAATGTATAAAATCACTGGACACTGTACAAGATAACTTAAAAAAGATTGAAGAAGCTTTTTTTGAATGTAAGAACCAAATGGAGCGTAATAGAGAAAAAATGGAAAAAGTGGAGGATTCGTTCATGGATTGGGGGATCCAGAAGAAAGAATTATTGAAGAAGATTGATTCATTAGAAAATGAGAGTCGAAGAAATAACGTAAAAATAGTACGTCTTCCAGAAGATATAGAAGGTTCTGATCTGGTAAAGTTTTTTAAGAAATGGATTCCTGAGGTGCTGGGCAAGGAATTTTTTCCAGATGGTCTGGAGTTAGATTGAGCACATAGAGCACTAAGGAAGAAACCGTTTCCAGGCCAACCACCAAGAGTAGTATTGATTCGCTGTTTGAAATATCAGGACAGAGAAATTATATTGCGAATGGCAGTGCAGAAGGCACGGCAAAACCAGGCTCTATTGATGGTCCAGAATAATAGTGTTTTTTATTTGAGTCAAGAAATTATTAGAAAGCACCGAGAATTTAATTCAGCTAAAGAAGTATTGTGCCGAAAAGGATATAAATTTGCCTTTCGTTATCCGGCCGTGTTGAAATTTTTTTATGGGAACTTTCAATCTCAATTCTTTGAAAATGATCATGATACATTAATTTTTACTAATTCATTGCCAGATTTATGAGGAAATGGATGATCGCCATCACTGTCTCCTGAGAGGAGGGTAAATGGCAATGGAAATGGTAAGAATGGAAAACATGGAAAGATTTGGAAGAAAGTTGAATTGACATAAAGTCTTCTTGATATTGGAGATCTGGAACAATCATTGGGACTGGAATCATTGAATTGATTATTTTTGTTTCAGTACTTTGTGAAAGTCTGACTGGGGGTTGGGTAGATGACACTTTAGTTTTACCACACCCAGATTTTTAGGGGGCTACTACATTTTTAGTAGTTTGTTTTGGGGACTGTTAGTTTTTTTTCCCCATTTTTTGGAATTTTTATATAAGGGGGGGTTAGAATATTAGGGGAATTAGAAGGGGAGCATCATTTTATAGTAGTGGAATATATTATTAGATTAAGAAATGTCTAATTTGAATTTTGCAACTTTTAATGTTCAGGGTTTGAATAACCCAATTAAGAATAAACAAGTTTTGGCTTATATAAGAAAAATGAAAGTTGATATTGCTTTTTTGCAAGAAACACATTTGACTGAAAAAGAACATTTGAAATTGAAGTGAGAGTAGGTTGGCCATGTATTTTCTTCTTCTTTTAATTCTAAAGCGATGGGTGTAGTGATTTTAATTCATAAGAAATTACCATTTGAATTGGAATCGTTTGAAGGAAATGCTGGGAGGTTCTTGATGGTTAATTGTAAAATTTTTGCTGAATCAAGGACTTTGTTAATTATTTATGCACCTAATGTAGATGATGAACAGTTCATAACGGAGGCTTTTTTATTGCTTAATCAGGCCAATAGTAATATTTTGGTTGGGGGAGATTTTAATTGTGTTTTGGATCCTTTATTGGATAGATCTCCGAAAAGTATAAGGAAATCAAAGGCGGCACACAAATAGGAGCTTTGATGAAGGATTTGAATTTGGTTGATGTTTGGAGGAGAGTAAACCAAAGATTAAAAAAAAAATTCCTTTGGACATGATTCCTTTTTTAGGATAGATTTTTTTTTGGTTTCAGCACATCTACAAGGTAGAGTATTATAGGTTGAGTATAAAAGTTGGATTATATCGGATCATTCTGTGATTTTTTTCTTATGTAGGTTCAGAAAGATTGAAGAATAGTTTATTACTTTTGTTAAGGAGCAGATTACTTTGTTTTTGGCTGAGAATGTCAATTCAGTACGTAATAATTTTGTAATGTGGGTTACTTTAAAGGAAATATTTATGAAGGCAAATCATTAGTTATACTATGAAAGTTAATATGCAGCGGAAAGCTTAATATTAAAGAAATAAATTGCTGATTGGAAAAGGAATTTCAGAAAGATGCTACAGAAGACAAAAAAGCTGCTTTAATGAAGTTGAAACTATGTTATAATACTTTACAAACTTATCAGTATGAGGATCTACTTCATCGATCTAAGCAATGTTATTATACTGGGTGAGCGAGCTCATAAGGTATTAGCATGGCAATTAAAAACAGAACAGACATCACAAACTATTAATGCTGTGAAAAAGAATTCAACAGTTACCTATAAACCTCAGGAAATTAATGATCAGCTTTATTTATTTTATTAAAAAATATGTACTTCTGAGGGAAAGCAGGATGCTGGTTCTATCAAATCCTATTTATTTAAATTAAACTTACCTGTTTTAGGGGAGGATGATTTAAAGAATTGGAAGCTCCATTTACGGATTTTGAGATTAAAGAGGCTATACAAGAGATGCCAAGTGGAAAGTCATCAGGAGATGATGGATTTTCTGTTGAATTTTATAAAGTATTTTATGAAAATTTATCCTCTATATTTGGAGACGTGTTGCAGCAAGTAACAGAGGAGAAGTTGTTACCAGAATCTTGTTCAAATGCTATAATTACTGTGATTCCTAAGAAAGATAGGGATCCATTGAAAGTATCTTTGTATAGACCGATTTCTTTATTAAATGTAGGTTATAAAATTATAACGAAGGTGTTAGCGAACAGACTTGCCAAATATTTACCTCAGTTGATATATATAGATCAAACAGGTTTTATTAAAAATAGAAATGCTTCTGATAATATTCTTAGATTGATAACATTAGTCATTGCATTTAGACAGCAACCCAACCATCCAATGGTGGTTGCGCTGGATGCAGAAAAGGCCTTTGATAGTGTCAAGTGGAGTTTTTTGTTTAAGGTGTTAGAGAAGTTTAATTTTGGCCCTTATTTTATAGGCTGGGCTAAGGCCTTAAATACAAACCCAGGGTAGTGACAAATGGTCAAATTTCCTTATCATTTAACTTAACGCGTTTGACTCGACAAGGTTGTCCATTGTCACCAGCCTTATTCGCATTGGCTATTGAACCATTAGACAGAATGATAAGATTAAAGGAATGAAAATTGTGGAGGATGAATATAAGAATAATTTATTTCCAGACAATGTGCTGGTATATTTAACAGAATCAGAACAGTCTTTGAAATATTTACAAGATTGTTCATTAAAATTTGGGAATTTATCTGGATATAAAGTAAATTGGGATAAGAGTGAAATATTGCCAGTTGGGGATGGAGATTATTCAGAATATAAAAGTATTATAAAAATGAAGTGGTCAGATAGAATTAAATATTTGGGAGTGGTAGTAAATGCAGACTAACAATCTTTATATAAATTGAATTATGTCCCTTTATTAAAAAGGATTTGATTAAATGGAAATATTTGCCGTTAACATTAATTGGTTGAGTAAATTGTGTTAAAATGAATATTTTTCCTCAAATTCAATATTTGTTTCAGTCTATACCATGTTTACTTTCAAAGGATTTTTTTCAGGACTTGAATAGGGTAATGCGGAATTTTTTATGGAAAGGAAAATTAGCCTGAGTAGCTTTACATAAACTTACATGGAAATATGCTTTAGGTGGATTGCAGTTACCTCACTTTCAAAATTATTATGAAGCAGCTCAGTTGAAATTTGTTTGCAGATTGATGGATGTGGACCAACTTCTGAGTTGGGAAAAGGTGGAAATGGCTTGTATATCTGAAGTTGAGATACATCAGTTTATATTTAAATGGAATGTGGATTTATTGCAGGAATGTAATATGCCGATATTAAAACATTTGTTAAGGATATGGGTTAAAAGAAATAGGGTTTTCGGATCAAACGGTAAATTACCAAATCAAACCCTGTTATATCATGACCAGTTTATTCCTTTTTCAATGTTTAATAATCATTTAAAGAGGTGGAATTCTCAGGGCATAAAGATAATTCAGGACTGTTTTGAAGAAGGCCAATTTCTTTATTTTATTCAATTGATGGAGAAATTTGATATATCTGTAAATTCTCTGTTTGTGTATTATCAACTCAAAGCTTTGATAAAAGATAATTATGGTAAAGAGATGAATTTACCCATGTTAACAAAATTTGAGTCTTTGATTTCTTCTGTACCTAAGAAAGGTTATATTTCAGATATGATCCAATTGCTACAGGATAGTATGGATACATCGGAATTGGAGAAATCTAGACTTAAATGGGAAAGTGATTTAACCTGTATTTTTTCCGGAAGATAATTGGGAAGTTCTGATAGTGTAATTAAAGTGATGAATGTACATTATGGAATGGTTAATTATAATTTTTTTTACATGTTATATTCGACTCCAGAGAAATTGAAAAAAATATGGATTTAGTAATTCGGATTCTTGTTTTAGATATGGACTATGGACTGGAACTTTTTTACATGCTCTTTGGACTTGTTTTAAAGTACAACCATTTTGGGAAGGAATTAGCTTGGTTTTGGAAAAATTATTTAAGATTAAATTATCATTAGATCCATCAATCTTTTTGTTGGGATATATGGTTTCTTTGAAAGGACTAGGATTGGATAAATTTCAAATTGCATTTGTATGCCTAGTGCTATCTGTAGCACGAAAATGTGTAGCTAGTACTTGGAAGGATAATGTGGAGGTTAACATAACATGCTGGCATAATGAGTTGAGAAATTGTATTATTATGGAAAAAAATTACATGTAATTAGCATGATAACTATTCATTTTTTGTTAAAATGTGGTCTTCTTATTTGGAGTATATGAATTTAGAAACACTTTGAAATATTCTTTATAATTACTGTATTATCTTTATATTTGGCTCCCCTTAAGGGGGCTGGCTGAAGGGGTGAGAGGGTGGTCGGGGTTTTAAAAAAATATATATATACAAAAAATTGTTTCTTTTTCAGTTATGTTTGATTGTAAGTTGTCTAAATTCTTTTAAATAAAGTTTAAAAAAGAAGATACTTTTGGAAAAAATTAGGTCCAACAATATACTTACCAGCTTGGAAGTTCTTATTAGGAGAGGTTATACTAAGATGTTTATTTCTGCAATGTATCTTTTATTACAAACAGGTATCTATTAAACAGGGAGTTCATGAATCTAGTCAGAAATTGGAGGTCAATTTAAATATTATAATTGTTAAGAAAAGATGGGCAGATCTTTGTCAAGATTGTAAGACAAATATCATAAAAGTTAGGTATAGTTTAGTTCAATATAATTATTTTCATCAATTATATTTAATGCATTAAATGAAATTTGATTTATTTGATAAATGTTTTAGATGTGGTGAAGGAATAGGAACTTTTTTTACAATCTACTTGGTCATGTTCTAAAGTTAGAACTTTCTGGGTGGATTTAGGAAAGTTTCTCGAACAGATTACTGCTATTGTTTTTTTTCCTACAAAATCCAGATTTATTTTTTTTTATTGGGGAACATTGGTGTCCCCATGGAGACCATGATGCAGTGGGACAACACACTTTCCACCACACATCTGTAGAAATTTTTCGGGGTTTTCAATGTCATATCAAACCTCTGCAATCTCCTGAGGAAGTAGAGTACTGACATGGTTTCTTCACCTTGCCATTTGTGTGTTCGCTCCAGGAAAGATCCTCCTGTCCTGTGCATTGGCACATCAATAGCAGGCAGTGATGCAAACAGCTCTGCTGTCCACGGTACATCTGTAGAAATTTGCAAGTCTTTGGTGACATATCAAATCTCTTCAAACTCCTAATGAAGCATAGCCGTTGTTGAGCCTTCTTCATGATGCATCCACATGAAGCCCCAGGATTGATGATCAGAAATGTTGGCACCAAGGAATTTGAAGTTCTTTACTTTTTCCACTGCTGACCTCTTGATGAGGATTGGTTTATGTTCCCTTCCTGAAGTCCACAATTTTACAAAAGTTTGGGTGCAAGGTTGCTGATCTATATCACTCCTGAACACTTCCTCATTGCCATCTGAGATTTGATTATGACTGTGGTCTCAGCAGCAAATTTGGAGATGGAATTTGAATTGTGCCCGGCCACACAGTCATGGCTGTAGAGAGAGTAGAGCAGTGGGCTAAGCATGCATCCTTGAGATGCACCTGTGTTGATAATCAGTGAGGAGGAGACGTAGTTACCAATTTACACTGACTGTGATCTTCCGATGAGGAAATAAGGATCCAGTTGTAGAGGTCTGAGTTTTGAAGCTTGCTGACCAGCCCTGAAGGGATAATGGTGTTGAAAGCTGAGCTGTAATCTAGCCACCCGATGTACAAACTGCTGTTGTCTGGGTGATCTAGGACTGAGTGGAGAACCAATGAGATTGTATCTGCTGTGGCGTGATTGTGATGAACGCAAATTGCAGTGGGTCCAGGTCTTTACTTGGGTACAAATTAATTCTGGCCATGACCAACCTCTCAGATATATTGATTTAAATGTCTGAATACTTGACATGCATATGTATTGTTTGTCTATATATGTGTTAGGTCTGGTTGTGTGTCTGTGTGTTTTGCACAGAGGACCGGAGAACTCTGTTTCAACGGGTTGTACTTATGCAATAAACTTGACTTGATTTGAAAGCATTTAACCACAGTTGATGTGAATGCTACTGGGCGTTAGTCATTGAGGCAGCTCACTCTGCTCTTCAAAGGAACAAAGGAACAGGAGGAGCTCATTGTGATTTTACCATTCGGTTAGATCTTGACTAATCTCCATTTGAAGTGGCTGCCACAATAATACCCTTGCCTAACCAACATTTAACAACGGGAGTTTTGTTGTTTTTCTTTAAATTACAGCTTCAACTTCTTTTTGAGGGAGACAAAATCAATTAAGTTCCTATCACCCACAACCATTAAAGACCAAGTGTCAGGGTCTATTGTTGTAAATCTATTCCAAATGGAGCCTCTTTCATTCAAAAATATTTCCAGAGAAGAGAACTGAAGTTCAAGTTTATTGTCATACTATACTCAGTACAGTGTTTGGGTTCTTCTGTGAGCAGTCTAGCAAATTATCTCTAATCTTCATACAGCCAGCGAGCGAAAGGAGCACAATTACATATGTAGTTTTGACCAGGGGTGGTCAAACTTGAATAATGCAAGAGCCATTTACGCTAAACTTCAGATGCTTGAGAGCAGCAAGACATGAAAAAAATTGGAAACACATTTTCACTCTTATGTGCACATTTTGTTACAAATATTTTTATGTAAATATTAAGAAATGCATGTACGTAATAAAATGTATTCATGTATGTAGTTTTTAAACTGCTAATTTGTATTAGTTTCAATAAACAAGAAGTACACATATACATACCAAATATTTTCAAATCCTGACTGATTATTGCTTTCTCTTTTCATCTTCACCCTTTCGCTTCTTACAATTTGATGACACCATCTTCCTTCACAAAAATTTTGACAGGCACTTACAACAAAATTAAAGTGAAAAGAAACAATAAGCTCCAACATGCGAGACACAACCAAACTCTACAGTGCCTATATCACGCTAACAGTCCGCTCATTTCACTGACTGAAACACAGCCACAATCACACGATCGTAAGCCATGCCCACTAACACTACTATTGTGAGCACTGGCTCGTATGATGCCTGTGTCAGCCAACATATTTCCGTGAGCCGAACATTACATGTCAAAGAGCTGCATGTGGATCACGTGGCGCAGTGTGGCCATTCCTGCTATAGTTGTAGTATGACAGAGATTATAATCAGCTGAATATATTTGAATCACACTCAGCTTTGGACAGGCCCTAGTTCCCCCCAAGCCCATGCTGATCTTTTTGCCCACTTTCTGCTAGATATTCAAAGCATCGATTATATGTATTAAATTCTGTTATGTCTGTCTCAGTGTGAAATTGCATGCCATTTTATTTTTGCAGAGTGTGCATGTCTTGTTTAAGGTCGGAAAAAAAATCAGTTGTTAATTCAGTAAGTGCTACTCAAATGCAAAGATCATCAAAAACAAGAAAATACTGGAGGAACTCAACTGGTCGAGGAATATCTGTTGGTGGGGGGGAAGGAATTGTCAAGAGGCTGATGGGTCTTGGCCTGAAACTTTGACAATTCCTTTTTTTTCCCCCAAATGTGAAAAATACTATTGATGCCAGAAATCTGAGATAAAACTGAAAATGGTGGAGACCTTCAATGGATCAGATGACATCTTTGGAGAGTAGATATGATGTAATAATGATATGAAAGTTTGTTGTCGTATACACAAATGTAATGTGTGGATGCACCAACTATTTGACTTGCTGCAGTCATAGCAGGTAGTTAAATAAACACCAACAACAATTAAGTTACCATAATGAGCCAAGAGATTAAAAAAAGATAATAAATATCAAAAGATAAATAAATACATATTTTCATTGCAGTTAACACTAGTGTTAAAATAGAGCTAACATTTCTGAATGGTGCTTTAACATTGATCCGTATGGAAACTCTATTACACCCTAAGGAAAATGACCCACCCCCCCAACCATTTTATTCAGACATCTATCTGTTTTACCAAATTCCTGATGAAGAGCCCAGGCATGAAACATTAATTACCTTTTATCTCCTATGGATGCTTCATGTACTGCTGGGTTTCTCCAACACTTTTGTCTATTTGACTTTCTTTAACCCCCATAACTGGATTGATATCACATCCTGTCCCGCTGTCTTCTCGATGCATATTTGGATTGCACTGTGTCTGTTACATATTGGAGATGGTCTTGTTGTTTAGTCTAGAATGTTGCTAAGGCCCTGATAAATGAAATAAATACCCTCTTACAAATGGAGTAATGGGGCAGATGCAGGCACTAATCAACTTTAACAGCCCTAAGTACTCATGGTCATATGTCTTTCATGCCTGTAAAACATGAACTCTCCTTCCACTCAGTCCATTGACCTACAAATAGAATCAAGCCCTCTCTTAACTCCCTGATATTCAAAATGTGCCCATCCCTAAACTATTATGGGCTGTAGTTTTTGTTCTTTTATTCCATAGATTTTGAGGAAAGATTCTCTCTTATAACTGATGAGATAAAAGATCCATAAATAGGCACTTTCAAATTGAAATAGAATGCTGTTGTGGTGAACTGCCATCAGACTGTTGAGGGTTCGTCAATCTGTGCTGTCAGTCTCTGTGTTTAGCCTGCTTTACTGACATTGGACATGCATTATCTCTACCACTAAAAACACTCCCCTTGGGTAGAACGGTGTATGCGCTCATTGTCTTTCATTAATGTACCACTAGTTTCTGCTAATAAAAGCTATGATTACTGGTTAACTACACAGCCTTCATCTTCTTCATTAACTGGCACTTCAACTGTGCTAATGCTTTTAGATTTAATTGAGCAGTCCATAACATGTAGCATAGAAGTAGATTGTTTGCCTTTCTGCACCATTTTATTTGTCCTTTAGCACCCTTCAATGAGAATCTTAGTAGAAGTGGATGACCTTATTAATGAGAAGCTCTGGGTATGTTATCTTCTACACTATCTAGTGTGATAGTTCTACACATTATCTCCTTGCTCTTTAAATTCCTCCTTTGATTTAGTCTCCACAACTCTTCAGGGTGGAGATTTCCACATCTGGACTGTACTCATATTACACAATTATTGTGAAATAAAATAGAGAGCTGCCAGATATAGCAATGGCATCTGTAGAGAAAATATTCTGGGTTTGTGGACCTTTCAAAACTGACATAAAAGAGGATTGCCGCAACATTTGGAAATCTGAAACAAAAGTGACAGTCAGGAGAGGGTAGGCATTGCAGGGCACACCTGTGGCAATCCCCCTCAATTAACAAGTGTACCATTTTGGATATTGTTGGGTGGGACAACCTACCAGGGACAAGCTGTAGTGATCAGGTCTCTGGCATGGAGCCTGGTCTTGAGGTTAGAAATAGGAGGATAATGCAGCTTTACATGTGGCTAAGGAAATGTTGCAGGAGGGAGGGCTTCAGGTTTCTGGATTATTGGGCTCCCTTCCAGGGATGGTGAGACCTGTTCCAACAGGACAGTTCGCATCCAAACTTGAAGGCTGCTAATATCTTTGTGGGAAAGTTTGCTTATTTTGCTCCGGGCGTGGGGGATGGGGGGGCGGGGAGGTTTAAAGTAGATTTGCAGGGGGATGGGAACCACAGTGTCACAGTAGATAGGGAAGTAGAGGATGGAAAAGATGATGTGAAAATTGCATGTAATGTTAGAAGTCATTGCTTGCATGTAGTGAAAATGTTCTCAGGCGCATCTATTTCAAAGCAAGAAGTATTATTCAGATGAGTATTGTGCAGATGAGCTTAGAGCATGGATTGCAAGATAGAATTATGACATTGTGGCCATTAGTGAAACTTCATTGCAGGAGGGTAGAACAGGCAGCTCAGTGTTCTGGGCTTCCATTGTTTCAGACTCAGTAGAGCAGGGGCACGAAAGTGGAAGAAGTGGCATTGCTTGTCAGGAAAAATATCACAGCTATGCTCAGGCAGGACAGACCAGAGGGTTCGTCAATTGAGGCTATATGGGTAGAGCTGAGGAACAGTGGGAAAGAAAGGTATGACCAAATTCATGGGGTGTATTATTGATTGCCCAATAATCAGCAAGAATTGGAGGAGCAAATCTGTCAAGAGATAGCAGACAGCTGCAGGAAACATGGTTGTGATAGTAGGAGATTTTAACTTTCCTCATATTGGCTGGGACTCCCTTACCGTAAAAGGGCTGGAAGGCTTAGAGTTTGTCAAATGTATTCAGAAAAGTTTTCTAAATCAATATATAGAGGCACCAACTAGAGAGAGTGCAAGACTGGATCACCAATTAGGGTATAAGGCAGAATAGGTGACAGAAGTATGTGTAAAGGAATATTTTGGGTCCAGTGATCATAATGCCATCAGTTTCAAGATAATTATGGAGAAGGATAGGTCTGGGCCTTGAGTTGAGATTCTAAATTGGAGAAAGGCTAATTTTGAGGAAATGAGGAAGGTTCTAGAATGCATGGATTGGGATAAGTTGTTTTCAGACAAGGATGTGCGAGGCAAGTGAAAGACCTTCAAAGGTGAAATATTGAGAGTACAGAGTTGGTATGTTCCTGTCAGGATTAAAGGCAAGGTTAGCAAGCATTGGGAACCTTGGTTTTCGAGGGACAGTGGGGATCTGGTTCAGAAGAAGAGAGAGAGGAGGTATAATAGGTAAAGGCAAGATGGAGCAAATGAGATGCTTGAAGAGTATAAAAATTAAAAGAAAAAAATCTCTAAAGAAGAAATCAAGAAGGCTAAAAGACATGAGGTTGCTTTGACAGACAATGTGAAGAAAAATATAAAGGGTTTCTATAGGTATATTAAGAGAAAAAGGATAATATGGGACAAAATTTGTCCCCTTGATGATCAGAGTGGTAGGCTATGTATTGGAGCCTAAAGAGATGGGAGAGATCTTAAATGGCTTTTTCCCCCCCTCATTATTTACTCAGGAAACTGGCACAGAGTTAAGGGAAGTTAGGATAATACACAGTAAGGTCATGGAACCAATATAGATAAACAAGGAGGATGTGCTTGCTGTCTTAAAGCATAGAAGGATGGACAAATCCCCAGGATATTCCCCTGGACCTTGAGGGAAGATAGTGTAGAAATTGCAGGGGCTCTGGCAGAAATATTTAAAATGGCCTTAGCCACAGGTGTGGTGCCGGAGGATTGGAAGGTAGCTCACGTTGTTCCATTAAAAAAAAAGGCTCGAAAAGTAACCCTGGAAATTATACACCGGTGAGCATGACGTCAGTAGTAGACAAGTTATCGGAAGGCTTTCTAAGAAATTGAATATACAAATATTTGGATAGCCAAGGATTGATTAGGGTTAGTCAACATGTCTGTCTGTGGTAGGCTGTGTTTAACCAATCTGATAGAGTTTTTTTTAAGATTACCAGGAAAGTTGATGAAGGAAAGGCTGTGGATGTTGTCTACATGGACTTTAGTGAGGTTTTTGACAAGACCCCACACAGGAGATTAGTGAAGAATATTCAGGTCTCGGTAAACTAGATTCAACATTTGCTATGCAGGAGAAGCCAGAGTGTGGTAGTGGATGATAGCTTCTCAGGCTGGTGTGCCTCAGGGATCAGTGCTGGGACCATTGTTGTTTGTCATCTATATCAATGATCTTGATGATGATGTGGTAAATTGGAACAGCAAATTTGCAGATGACACAAAGATTTGAGGTGTTGTTGACAGCAAGAAAGGTTTTCAAAGATTGCAAAGCGATCTAGAATAGGTGGAAAAATGGGATGAAAAATGGCAGATGGAACTTAATGCAGAAAAGTGTGAGGTGTTGCATTTTGGAAGGACACATGAAGAAAGGACACAGATGGTAAATGGTCGGGCACTGAGGAGTGAGCAAGAACAGAGGGATCTGGGAATACAGAAACATAATTCTCTGAAAGTGGTGTCGCAGGTAGATAGGGTTGCAAAGAGAACTTTTGGCATATCAGCCTTCATAAATCAAAGTATTGACTATAGGACTTGGGATGCTATGGTAAAGTTGTATATGACATTGGTGAGTCCAAATTTGGAGTTGTGGAAGAAATTTGCAAAATAGAAGGATACTGTAGATGGCAGAGGAACTCTTAAGGGGTTAGTGGCATGAAAAACAAAAGTTGTTTGTGAGAACAGACTGAGTCAGCAAGGGGGAAACCATAAGGACCTCTGGTCCCGGGTGCCGCTTGCAAAAGATTAACTCCAGATAACATTTAAGTCTGCTAAAGAATTTCTCTAGATAACTTTCTTGGTTTTCTAATGAATACTTTAACCACACTATGTTCTTTGAACAACTTTCACTTCCCGGGATGTGATCATTGCAACCCATTCTGATGACTTTACAAACTAACTTGTTTACTTCACTGTAAAAATTTGAGCTGTGCAACTGCATAGTTCAGAGCTGAGCCCCGGATGTTCCGAGGTATCTCGCTCTCTGATAAACTCCCCTGAAGCTCGCATCCTGGTAGCTATTTCTCCTCGACAGAGTATTATGTGTAGTTTTTGTCACCTAACTACAGGAATGATATCAATAAGTTTGAAGGAGTGCAGAAAAGATTTACTAGGATGTTGCACGGACTTCATGAACTAGGTTAAATGGGAAGGTTAACCAGGTTAGGATATTTTTCCCTGGTGCATAGAAGAATGAGGGGAGATATGATAGAGGTGTTTAAAATTGATAGAGGTACCTGTATTTTAAATTATGAAGAGGATAGACAGAATAAATGTAGGTGAGTGTGGAGTGAATGGTCAGCTGAAATGGAGCATATTTAAGAAACATTTGGACCGATACATGGATGGGAGGGGTATAGACTTAGGCCCACATCAGTGGGAGTAGGTGGAATAATAGTTTGGCACAGACTAGGAGGGCCAAAGGGGCTCGTTTCTGTGCTGTAGTGTTCTATCATTCTATGATCCTAAACATCAAATGCTGATATTTTTGAGCACTTCAAATAGCCTCGAGTGAAGTATGGGGATGAGAGCAAGCGGGAACTGGCAGAGAAAAGAAGAGGGGCGGTTGGGAAGATCAGTCATGATCATGTTGAACTGTGGGAAAGGTGAGAGCTGAGTGCCAGCTCCTGCTCCCTTTAACTTGTGTTGTCAATGTTCTGATCAAGAAAGTGGGATCGGGAGTTTTTAAATAGAATGCATCAAACTCTTGGCACGATTCTTTACAAAGGACATGAAAGTATTTTGTCCTAGTCTGATGAAAGATGACTGAGGCAATTTGCTTTATACAACTTTACCATAGCATCCCAAGTCCTATAGTCAATACTTTGATTTATGATGGCTGATATGCCAAAAGTTCTCTTCGCAACCCTATCTACCTGCGACACCACTTTCAGAGAATTATGTTTCTGTATTCCCAGATCCCTCTGTTCTTGCTCACTCCTCAGTGCCCGACCATTTACCATCTGTGTCCTTTCTTCATGTGTCCTTCCAAAATGCAACACCTCACACTTTTCTGCAGTTTGAACTGCAGAAAAATATCACCATTTTATGCTTTTAGATTTACACATTTTTCAGCATTCTTATTTTATATCCAGTTCTGATTGAAGGTCACCAATCAAGAATGTTTTCTCCACAGATGACGTGTAATTACTTCCTCTTTAAGTGTATCTACCTCCTCTGTTGATTTCGCTCCACAACCTCTGGGTAGAGAATTCCAGAGATTCGCCAATCTTTGTTACCCTACCACCAACTTCACAGAGTCGCGCGCATGTCTAACTTTCTGTTCTTGCAGCCCTTTTAAAATGAAACCTTTTAATAAGTATTGTCTCTCCCGATTCTTCTTAAATTATATCCTCTGACCATAGTTAAATACCCATAGTAAAACAATAAATACACCACACTGAAAGAAGCAATAAAGATAAATTAAATGATTCAAGGTGTGACGTTGGTGCTTTAAACACAGCTTCCGCCGTCCTCTGTTCTCAGTGTTCAGCGTACCGGAAGCTTCATTATTGGTTGATCTATCAGATATAGCAGCCTCTTGATAAGATTAAAATCAGAATTACATGCCGCATTCTCTGTCCCTGCACCTTGCAGTGTGGTGGGATCCCACTGAACCTGCCACTTGAACAAAGCAGTCTATAATGTGGGGCTTGAGAGGGGTGGTGCCAGATTATTCTTTGCCTTCTCCTCACCACTACCCCCCTCCCCCATGTCTTCCATCATCACCGTAGCAGCAGTTCCGCAGATGCCATGGAGATAATTCCTTTCAACTCTAGTTGCTTCCCAATGCTCAGCACAGAAAGATAGGGCAGCTCCAAGGTCTGTGAACATCTGAGCATTAAGGCTGCAAGGAAATGGGGAGATCCAACTTCTAAGTACTGGTACTGTACATGCGCTTGACAGAGAGGCAGGGAGCTCATTTTAACATCTGATAACAAAGAAAACGGCAATTAAAGATTTCTAATAAGCAGCACCACATTCCAGTCACCATTTTGAATACGTATGAGATCAGTTGCCACTTGTAACATCTGATCATTAAAAGTTGATTTTATATGACAAATACAAATGATTATGAATATTCTATACACTTATCTAAAGCCCTTTAATTGCCTTATTGGCTTACAGTCCCACCCTATCTATTCATTATTGTCAATATAGCTTAATTTCCCTAAAAACTTCAACAAGTACTCCATCCTCTACAAATCTTTTCTGTTTGACAAAAATTGATTTTCTTTAACTTTGAAACAAGCCACAGCCAGACAGATGGAGAGGACTCATTGTTCTGAGGCAAAAACATTAACCTTTGCTTTCAGAGTGATTTTTTAAAATCTCTGCCTCAGTTGTGTTCCTCAAGCCTCTAGATTAAGCTCAGTATCTTTCATAGACGATAACAGCACTGTACAGGCGACAATGTTATGCTGATCCATATGTACCTATCAAAATAAAACCCTAAACCAGGGATGTCAAACTCAAATTCACGGAGGGCCAAAATTAAAAACTTGGACTAAGTCGAGGGCCGAACTAAATATTTATTGAAAATTTTCAACAACATCTGCATGTTTTCTCTCAACATATGTAATGTTAAACTTTTTCTTATTAAAATAAATGTTTATTAATAGTTTTGGTTAAACTCTTTCCATAAGAAGCATTAACAAATAAGAAATAAAATATTCAATAAATAATATTTCTCTCTAGCCTTTAAGCCAAGGATCGCACGTTGCCGAGAAGCATGCCAGGGAGCAGAGATCTGCAGGGAGCCCTCCCCAGCCCAACCAGCAAACCCGAGCGGCATCCCCCCCCTGCCCCCTCTCCCTCCTCCGCCCCCGCCTCTGCCTGCCGCAACCACCGCCAACAACCCAAGGAGTCCCCGCTGGTCTCGCCATCTCACCCGGAATACCGTGAGAGCGGTGGAACTCGTCCACGACCTCCACCCCAGCGGAAAGTCTGATGCCCAGCAGCACCCTCCCACAGATGAAGCTCAAGGAGACGCGGAGGTGACCCACCACATCCAGCCACATGGAGCTAGGCGGCGGGTCCGTTGTAGCTAGGCGGCGGGTCCGTTGGAGCTAGGCGGCGGGTCCGTTGGAGCTAGGCGGCGGGTCCGTTGGAGCTAGGCGGCGGGTCCGTTGGAGCTAGGCGGAGGGTCTGTTGTATCGGCACCGCTGTGAATATCTAATTAACTTTCCCGTTAACTATATCGGTGTACTGCTGTGCCTGCTGTGGAAGTGCTTGCTGCTGTGCATGTGCTATACTTACGCGGCGGCCAGCGGGCCAACTCTAACATATATTTAATATGATCTTGCGGGCCAAACTCTGGCCCGCGGGCCAGAGTTTGACATGTGTGCCCTAAACCATCTCTACCTCATAGCCCTTTATTTTTCTTTCATCCATGTGCTTGTCTAAGAGTCTCTTCAATGCCCCTACCACCCCTGGCAAGGCAGTCCAGGCATCCACAACTCTTTGTGTAAAAGAAACTTACCTCTGAACTTTACCTCTAAACTTTCCTGAAAATAACGAAGGATTGAATTTTTCCCCCATTTTTAAAATAGGGCAGCAAAAGAATCAGAGAAAAAAAAGAATAATTAACTGAATCTAAGCAAATGAAAGATCCAGAGCAAAGATCTGAGAAGTGACCCAACATTTTTCAGAGCCATGATTATCATTTTTTTTTTCCACAGCAAAAGCCTTTGATGCATAAATGAGAGAGTAGTTGGGAATAATTTACGTGGTCTTTCGTAAGAACTGTTAATTAAATGAATAGAATTGAGCTATGAATTATTATTCTCGTTTTTACCATCTGTCACTACC
The DNA here is from genome assembly GCF_036971445.1 of Narcine bancroftii. Taxonomy (NCBI): domain Eukaryota; kingdom Metazoa; phylum Chordata; class Chondrichthyes; order Torpediniformes; family Narcinidae; genus Narcine; species Narcine bancroftii. The sequence goes on from NC_091469.1 coordinate 468,134,246, forward strand.
AATAAATATGAACGGGCTATTAAATAATACATAATTGGAAGCTTCAGTTTCTAAATCATTCCAACGTAGTCTACATGACAATAATGGAACCTTTTCCATAACCTTTACCAATACAAAGATGCTGCAGAAACTTAGTAGGCCACACAGCGTTCTTTATGTAGCAAAGATATTTAACTTTAATTTAGACATACAGCACAGTAACGGGCCATTTTGGGTCATTTCTGCCCAATTTACACCCCATTAACCTATACCGCAGTACTTTTTGAACGGCGGGAGGAAACCGGAGCCCCTGGAGCAAACCCACGCAGGCACGAGGAGAGTGTACAAACTCCTTACAGATAGCGTGGGATTTGAACTCTGGTCTGATCCCAATCGCTAGTGCTGGAAAGGCCTTGCTCTAACCGCTACACCAATGTTTCGAGCCTGAGCCCTTTGTTGAGGTCATGGTACTACAATTCTGGACATGAATGTAGACAAAATACCTCTGTTATTTCTTCCTGAGTTAAAGAATGTATTTTAACTGTAAAGGTTCTTCTTGCTCCTTGCTAGTTGCCCTTGGGTTATCAGTGATGAACTGTGGGAATCCATGGGGCGAAGGTACATTTACATTGCTGGTTTCTTGGGCTTTCTTGCCTTGTCATTGATAAATCAGTCATGGGTGTGACCTGGAAGGGATCTGACGAGATGGTGTTCCCATGCCTTAAGCCTTTGTCTTTGTCTTTGTCTTTCCCTGAGTCAAGGATAGCAAGATCAGAAAGTGCGAATGACAACTACAGTTCATTTTTAGGGAAAGCCTTGTCTAAAATTCACGGTGCTCATCCAGATGTTAGAATTTACAATTGGACAATCATGAGAGACACAGCATGGAAACAGACCCTTTGGACCATTAATTCCATGCTGACCATAAAACACATCCTTGCACATAGTCTACTTAAATTCATTTCATTCTCCCCATATTCCCATCAACCCCTCCCCCCCCCCCCCCCCCCCACTACCATTTGCCTACAGACTGCATTGGACAATTATCTGGCCATTTCTGGCTACAAAGTCAAAGTCATTTAACATAGGAACAGACCCTTTAGCCCATCATTTCAATACTGACCATAGGTTCCCATCCAACTATGCTCATTTCCCAGTATGCTATGCAACCTATCTTGCTTTGATAATTCAAATGCCCATCCAGATGATTTAAATGTTGTGATCTCACCTTTACTCTTAAAGGATCTCTGATTAACATCTCCAAGATTTTCTGATCAAACTCCCTGGCACAGAAGTTGATGAGCCTGATGTCAGTAGTATGTAAATTATTGGAAGGTATTCTAAAAGATCAGATATACAATTATTTGGATAGCCATGGACTGATTATGGATAGTCAGCATGGCTTTGTGCGTGGTAGGTCAGGTTTAACCAATCTTATAGAGTTTTTTGAGACAGTTACCAGGAAAGTGGACAAAAGAAAGGTTGTGGATGTTGTTTATGTGGACTTTAGTAAGGCCTTTGACAAGGCCCCGCCAGGGAGGTTAGTCAGGAAGGTTCAGGTGCTAGGTGAAATAGTGAACAGAATTTGACAATGGCTGGTCAGCAAAAGCCAGAGAGTAGAGGTGGATGATTGCTTTTCAGATTGGAGGCCCATGACTAGTGGCGTGCCTCAAGTATGGGTGCTGGGACCATTGTTGTTTGTCATCTTTATCAATGATCTGGATAATGATTGGGAATATTGGATCAGCAAGTTTGCAGATGACACAGGTGTTGTGGGCAGCGAGGAAGGTTTTTAAAGCTTGCAGAGGGATCTGGACCAGCTGGAAAAGTGGGTTGAAAAATGACAGATGGAATTTAATGCAGACAAGTGTGAGATGTTGCACTTTGGAAGGACAAAACAAGAAAGGACATACACAATAAATGGTAGGGCATTGAGGAATGTGGTAGAACAGAGGGATCAGGGAATACAGATACATAATTCCCTGAAAGTGGCATCACAGATGGATAAGCTTGTGAAGAGAGCTTTTATGGGGGGGGAGGGGGGAAGAGATAGAATAAATAAGGATAGGGTTTTCCCACTGAGGGTAGGTGAGATACAAACCAGAGGACATGGGGTAAGAGTGAAGGGGAAAAGTTTAGGGTGAACATCTTCACACCGAGAGCAGTAAGAGTGTTGAACAAGTTGCCAGCTGAAGTGGTGAATGCAGGCTCAATTTTAACATTTAAGAGGAATTTGGACAGGTACTTGAATGGGAGAGGTATGGAGGGCTATGGGCTGGGTGCAGGTCAGTGGGACTAGGCAAAAAAATGGTTCGGCACAGACTAGAAGGGCCAAAGAGGCCTATTTCTTTGCTGTAGTGTTCTTTGGTTCTAAGGTATTCTGCAGACACACCACTCACTCTGTGATTTCCTGCTTCATGTTCCTATTCACACTCTCCATCATGCCATCCCATAACCCACAAAAGGAATGTAATATTTCTCGAAATAGTCACTTTGGGATAAGGCATTTTAATATAATTTAGCGTTTCCTTCTCTATTTTGAGAGTATCCCTTTGGTACTTTTATCGGATTCAGGTTTAAAAAAAAATGTAGCAATACGACACGGTAACAGGCCCTTCCAGCCCACGAGCTCCCTTTGTGACCAATTAATTTCCTCAACCTGTACATCTTTGGAAAGTCAAAGACACTGGAGCACCCAGGAAAGACCCATACAATCATATGTTTAGAGTTCTCGCAGCACACATATCCACCAAATCATCAGATGTTTACTGTTAGCTTATAGCTGGAAGCAGAAAATAATGAAATATTTTTGCTGAAGGCACGATCAGTGTACAATTACTTGAATGAATTCAGTGCATTAATTTAAAAGGTAGGTGTAGGGGTAGAGTTGGCACAATTTCTCTTTAAGCACAGGAAGAATATACCAGTAACTCAATCTTTTTTTGGAATTGGTCCTTCACAGTGTGCTTAAAACCAACCATTAAGTATCTTCTAATTATAATATTAGAAAAATATTATATAAAATAATTAAAAAAATTATAAGTTAATGATTTAAGTTAGATGACTTCCAAGTCTCTGGCACATTGTGATATACACAGTCATGTGCTTGGTGAAAAGGTAATCTGTTAACCTTGCCGCATCTGATCTATATATCACTTCAGGCCTGTCATGCATTGGGCTCTTAGCCACCTGCTTAATTCAGGGCTGATGAGAGACTTGGTTCCAGCATCCAACACAATCTGATCGACCTTTCCACATAATCTTCGAAAGTCATCTCGGGAGTCAACCTATTGACTTCCTCTGAACTAATTCCATTGCAAGTATATCTCTCCTTTAGTGTGAAGACCAAACGTATACCCAGTACTTAACATGTAGGCTCAGCAGAACCTCTGTAGTTGTAGCAAGACCCCTACATTATCCAGAACACAAAAAGTGCTGGAGAAACACCAGGTCACCCAGCATCCATAGAAAGTAAAAGGCGGTCGACATTTTGGGCCTGAGCCCGTGGTCAGGAAAGGGGCGCAGGGCTGAAATGTTGACTGCCTTTTACTTTCTATGGATGCTGTGTAACATCCTGATTTTCTCCAGCACTTTAATCTGCTGCACTGGACCCTAGCACTTAGAGATTTTCTTGTTTATCTCAGTATTATCTTTCGTCGCTTTCACAATAATCATACAGGATGTGTCATTGGTTACACTGACTGATGCTTGTGTCCCTCATCTAATTAACTTCACTGATCATCCTCTCTTGTTGTTCTCCAGGAAAGAAACAGATGGTCGATCACAGCACGGGGTTGTTAAAGCCTCATTGATCATGCCACGGAGATCATTGAATGCATGGGTCCAAATGAAGGCCAGGAAGCAAACCCAGCAATTTTAATCAAGCAGCTGAATCTTACACCAGTGCTATTGATAAAGCAAAACCGAGTGATTGATTTTCCGAGAACAATTGAAAGATCATCACTGATGACCTCTTCATTCATTACTGCTTTTAATTATAAGTGTTCAGTCATGATGAAGAGTTTCCGCTGAAAACGTTGACCATTCTTTTTCTCCCAGTGATGCCGTTTGATGCATTGGTTTCTTCCAACAGATTTTGTCTGATATGTGATGCTTAGTCAAATAATCTCTCCCAAGTTTAGGATAAAGATGAAGCAGCTACTTGTTAATCTAGGTTTAATTATGGTTGTCATAGATCATATCATTAAATTAGACAGAATTTACTCTTTGTTAATTATGGTTGTCATAGATCAAAAGAATTTACTCTTTGTTTAGATCAAGGGATTGTCTAATGTAGTTTAGTTATTTTCTATCCAGAATTATTTTTAAGAAATATTGTTAAACAAACAAATATGGATAGGTTTTTTGATTTACATTTATATTAAGTTGTGGTATGTGTATAACATGACCTGTTATTTGTTTTATTAGAGACTTTGTATTCAGGGTTGAAAAAACACACATGCTGGAGAAACTCAGCAGGTCAAACAGTGCTTTTATGTAGCAAAGGTAAAGATACATCACCAACGTTTTGGGCCTGAGCTCTTCATCAAGCTGTGCAGGATTTATATGTTAAACTCGATAAAAATATTTTAAAAAGAAAAAACGAGGCATCTAAGTGGCACTTCAGAACACTGTCTGTTAAAACCCTGCAAATCCATTGTTCTTATTTTCTCCACATTCCCTTCAACATCTTGCCCACAACCTCTTCCCTGCAGGTTAAACCACTCACATCCACTCATCAGCCAATGGTCCCAGTAAAATGCACATCTTTGAGATGTGGAAAAAGTAACTGGAACATCCATAGGAAACCCACACCCTCACAGGGAGGCAACACAGAACCCGCACAGACGTCACCGAAAGTCAGGATCAAACCTTTGTTTGTTGGAGCTGTCCAATCGGCCCGACGTGACTGGCCAACAGTGGAACACTTGGTTACAAATCTGGGGATTTGATTTAAACTGCTGCGGTTGCTGGCTGGTCAGCAGGGTAGGTAGTGGTGACTGGAGAAGGCTGATCTGTTTCCACAGCCGTATTCAGTTCCCTTCTACTCCCCCGCAGGAAATGTAACTTTATCATTTATGTTCCCTCTTTAATCCTGACATCTGTGTTTTGTAATCTGCAATATTGCCATTTTTATCCAGAACAATCAAAATCAAATTCAAGTTGAAGTTTATAATCAAATGTAGTAAGTGCAGAGATGAAGATTGCTTTGTTAGCAATCCAGCTAGACACTGTTTTTAAATTTTAGAGATTATAGCACTGTATCAGGCCTTTCTGGCCCACAAACCACCCCAAGTACATCCATGTGACTGATTAATCCACTAACCCATACATCCAGAGCATCTGGGGAAATCCCACACAGATGCAGGGGGCATGTAGAAAATCCTTGCAGACAGTGCAGGTCGCGGATGCCATAATATCGTTGTGCCTCTCAAACATAGTACAGCATCATCTCATCCATAATACATTACCAGTGCTGAGACCATGTTATAATGTGCTCCACGGTCTCCATTTCCAAGTTAAGTGCTGGGAGAGCCCAATGTATTAATCAGCATCCGTGGAGCCAAAAGGTGTGGGTCAATGTTTTGGGTTGAAATCCTGTTTCAGGACTATTCCATTTTCCCACATCTGTAATCTCATTTGCCTCCACTCTCAAACCACTCAGTTTGCCTCCACTCCCAAATCACCCTTTGGCTGTCTTATCTTTCCCAATACAATTCACCTGCAGCATGTCAAACTCTGCAGGAGCTGAACAGAGAGGAAGAGTTTACAATAATACACATCAGTTGGTTCTTGGAAGGAGTTTTCCTGCTGCTTTATCTCTGAATCCTAAGTATTAACATAGTAGAATATTTTGTGGCGAGTTAGGAAAACAATTGAAATATTTGCCTTCCTGCAGCAAGCCCTTTGTAGAAATGTTCCCTTGAGATAGCTTCAATCATATTTATCACTTCAATGATAAATGAAAGATGACTGCTACGGAATAATCTGTTTATATCTTTTGAGGCACCAGTGTTAAAGAAGAAGGGAAATACTCTAAACAATTTACACTGTCGGGAAAAATGAGCTGTTCATACAGCTCATTGTCACACATTTGCTGGGACAATGTTGTACAAGCTGTCACAGGCAAATGGACCGGACTTAATGAATCAAAAGGGAAGGAATGTTTGATTTGATGAAAGTAAACAACCCAAGATTTATTTTGTTTATGTTGTGTAAAATATCTTGTTTCTATCTGCAGTAGGTGTGGGCTAGTTTGGCACAGGTCAGATGGGCTGAAGTGCCTGTTTCTGTGCTGTGGGCTCTTGGTGTTGCTGTTTGCACGTGCAAATGACAAAGACAGAGCTAACACAAAAAGACTCTTTCTTGAAGGTAGCATCTGGTACATTAAAATATCAAAAGTCATAACACTTAGTTCCCAAAAATATACCAGTATCAGTGACTTACATACCAAGGATCAGCCAGAAAATTATTTGCCAATAAGACTCAGATCAGTCATAGTGAAATTGTTCAAAAGGATACTTAGGGATAGGATTAACGCACACATTTGGAAAATCACGATCAGATAAGGAACAGTCGAATAATTTTATGCCTCACCCATTTGATTGAGTTTTGAGGATGTGACAAAGATGGTTGATGAAGATTGACAAGTTCCCTCATGATTGGCTGATTCAGAAGGTGCAGATGCAAGGGATCTAAAGTGGGTTGACAGTTTGGATACAGAATGTAAGCAGTATGGTTAGCATCACAGTTAGCGTGATGCTTTTGGAGTTCCAGTGACTCGTTTCCACTGCTGTATGCAAGGAATTTGTACATTTGCTCTGTGTCTGATTGGTTTCCTCCAGGTGCTCCATCCAGTTTCCTTCCATGTTCCGAAGAGATTCAGGGAAAGTAGGTTAGTTGGTCTCATGGGTATGTCTGGGCAGTATGTGCTAATGGGCTAGAAGGGCCTATTCCCGTGGTTTCTTGCAAACTAACCCACAGAAGAAAGAGGATTGTGTTGGAAGGCTGTTATTCAGGCTGAAGGTCCATGACTAGTGGTGATCTGCAGGGACTGGTGTTGGGACCCCTGCTGTTCATAATATGGCTTGGATGAAAAATTAGATAGGTGGGTTAACAAGTCTGCAGATGATACTAAGATAGGTGGGGTGGTGGAGAGTGTAGAGGGCTATCAAAGAACACAACAGAATATTGACCAGTTACAGATATGGGCAGAGAAATGGCAAATGGAGTTCAATCTTGACAAGTATGAGCCATTACTCTTTGGGAGGTCAGAGGAAAGAGAAATGTATATAGTTAATGGTAGGGATCTTCAAAGTATTGATAGGCTGAAGAATCTGGGAGCCCAGGTCCATCACTCTTTGAAAGTGGCTATACGTAGACGGAGTAAAGGTGTATGGAATGCTTGCTTTCATTGGGTGGGATATTAAGTGTAGAAGTAAGGACATCAGGTTGCAGCTATATAAAACTTTGGTGAGGCCACACTTGACATATTGTGTACAATTCTGGTCACCCCATCACAGAAAAGATGCTGAGGCTTTGGAATAGATAGACAAGAGGTTTACCGGGATGTTGACTGTTTAGAGGGTATATGTCATGGGAAGGGATTGGAGAAATTTGTTTTTTTTCCCTCTCTAGACTAATAGGAGACTGAGAAGACACCTGACTGGTTTATAAAGTCATGAGAGGTATAGATAGGGTAGAGAGTCTTTTTCTCTGGTTGGAGTTGTCAAATATGACAATGCAAAAAGGGTGTAAGTTTAAAGGAGATGTATGAAATGTTTTTGTATAGAGAGTGGTTGATGCCTGGAACATATTGCCAGCCAGGGAGATGGAGGAAGCAGATATGAGAGTAAACTATGAGAGGCATTTAAATCTTACTTTTTAAATTTAGATATACAGCACAGTAACAGGTTCTTTCAGCCCACGAGCCCGTGACGCCCAATTACACCCAATTGACCTACAATCCTCAGTACGTTTTGAAAGCTGGGAGGAGACTGAAGCACCTGGAGGAAACCCACACAGACATAGAGAGAATGTACAAACTCCTTACAGGGATATGAACAGGCAGGGAAAGGAGGAATCAAGGTCACGCACAGACAGATGGCATTAATTTAATTTGGCATGAAATGGACATCATAAGCTATCCCAAATAATGTCACATCCACACTATGCCACACTTACTAACAAAGGGTAGACCTCAGAGATGCAATTTTCCACAAGTCACAAGAAAAAGATGGAGCACATTATGCTAAACTTTCCAATGAGAAGCAAATCAACAGGCCAAATGATTCAAGTATCAGCCAGACAGTTGCTAAGGCACCTTGCCCTTGACTTACCCCTGACCTGTCATTCTTCCAGTCTTGTACATCCGCAACTGTGATATCCATCTCACTGATTGTCCCACACCACACTACGGCCTGGGGCCATTTATGGCAATGAGGCACTATCAGGGTAATCGATCCAGGATCATAGCTGTGCACTGCGCCCTCTCCACATTCTTTTCCCTCACCTCCACAGCAACTTATTGTGCAGCTTGTCTGTGGCTGCCATCGCTGTAGCCCCCATTGTGAAATATAGTTCTTGAATTTGGCTCCACTTTCCAGGGCTTAAATAACCCTGGAGAATAACATACTGTACATACTCGTAAAAGTCAAGTTTTGGGGACCAATTTTTCAGATCAAATTTTGGGGTCATATTTCACACTGACACTACTTTTGACTGTGGTAAGTACTTGCATCATTTAAGACATTGGGAGCTTGGATGACTGGGACCAGGTGGTAAGTTCACATTCAGGGAGTCGGGAGGCAAAGATCCAGTCAGGGCATTGGGAGCTACAGAGGGCAGGTGACTGAGGCAAGGATCTGTGGTTGGGGCATCAGGAGCTCAGATGGGTGGGCAGTCTGGGCATCAGGAGCTCAGATGGGTGAATGGTTGAGATGGGGGTTTTTGTTTGGGGTGACGGGAGCTTGCATGGGCAGGCGGTTGAGGCAAGGGTTTGTGGTTGGAGCGTTGGGAGCTTGAATGGGCGAGCACAGATGGGGAGTTGGGAACTCAGATGGTTGGGCTATCAGGAGCTTTGATGAGCGGGGAGTCAGAGCCAAAAATAGGGGGAGGTCAAGTTTTACTCAGGATCGACTATAACACAAGTATATAGATGAAACCTAATTTCTGGGCATCAGTGCTTCTTTCACTCTCAGAACCTCAGGAACTTTTAGTTGGACAATTTGATGTATTGCAACATGAAGGGTCACCTCACTGGTCAAACAAGAAACACCTAATTGGTTGGAGGTAATAAGTCAAAGATCACTTCCCCTTGTCAATTAAAATCAGATCCACCCACAGACTAAACTACCTTCTGATTGGTTATCCTTCTCACCTGCAGTTACGTGACTCAATACCTGAGACAAATTGCAGGTCAAGAGAATAAAAACTGAACACATTCCAGCATCAGTGCTGCACAATTGCTCAGCAAATGGAGGTGTAAGCCGCTCCTTCCGTCCAATAGCCTACAGATCACCCTTGGGCAAGGTGCAGTACCTCTTCAGCCTCCCAATCAGCATCACGTGAAACCATGGATTGCAGATGGTGGATGATTTTCACAATCAGATTCTACAAATTGGAATTTATGGTTGTAAAACTAAAAACACTGGAGAGATGAATCTGTTGATCAATGGCCAGGGTTACCTGTCCAGTATGGACACTGCAACAGAAGGCGGCATCAGGAAACCACTTTAATTATTTTTCCCTTCTATAATGATGAACTTAACTCAAAGAAGAAGCCTTCACCGAAGGAGAACAGGGGAGGGAACAACTACAATTTGGAGGGTCGGAGATAGTGACGCATGGAAAGATATTATCACCCATGCCGAATACCAAGGTACCTAAATGATGATTATAATGGGGGGGGGGGGAATGGGTTGGGGTGGCAGGTACTGTTTGTTCTTACCTTCAGTAGTGTAAATCCCTCTTCTAAGTACAAGCATGCATACAGACGTACAGCATGGGAAAAGGTCCATTCAGCTCATGAGCCTCTGCCACCCAATTAACCTACAACCCTGTTATGTTTTTGAACAGTGGGAGGAAACGTGAGCAAAGGAAATCCAAGCAGATGCAGGGAAAAAGTGCAATCTCCTTAGAGACAGCGCGTGATTCGAACCCAGGACTCGGTCACTGGCTCTAAAACAACATTGCTCTAACCACTTCACTAACCATGCTGCCCCTACACTAACTGTGCCACCCCACATATTTATAGTTTAGTTACCTTGCACACTGGTGAAATTGTTTCGCAGGCGGGCGTTCTGTCTTTAGTTGAGGGTTTGCTCCTGGTTGAAAATAAAATTCATGTTTTGATGCTAACATCTGGTCAGAATTGTAACTCGTTGAGCCCTTTGAATCTGTTGCCTCAACTCTCACCACCAGACGTTTCGGAGTACAGAAGTAAACGGATCTTACTGGAATGTTATACAGCATTGGTAGAACTGTTCCTGGAAGAATGTGGCCACATGTGATTTCATAATCTTCTTTTACCCCCTCCATAAATCTTCGTCCGCGAAGCCAAGCCAAAGAAGAAGAATAGATGCACCTGTGGGAGAGGGAGTGCAGTAAAGGTTTTCCTGATTGATTTAGCACAACAGTGGTCACATAGTCGTGAGAGCAGAATGGTAAGAAATAGCAGAAAATGGTTGAGAGATGCATTTCCCGTGGCAGAGGAAACCACGTTTCGGAAAGAAGGAGGACATTTCTGAGTTACCAGTGTGGAGCACCCTAGTCTTTGGAGCAAGAGCCATTGACACAAGGAAACTGGAAAAAATAATGGCATCCTCTAAGGAGGCAGGATGAGAGGATGTAAAGTTAAAGTAGACTCGAGAGTCAATGGGCCTTTAAGTGATGTAACTGGCTCATCTATCTCCCAAGATTGGAACTGAGTGATCTAGGAATGGAAAGGAAACGTCAGAGATGGACCCTGTGGGTGCGAGAGCAGGTGGGATGGAATTTTTGATTTCTGATATTCCTGGTTCCTGGAATGTTTAGAAGAAGCCATTGTCTCAAAATAAGTGCTCAATCATTTAGTTCACCATATAACCATTTACAGCACAGAAACAGGCCAGTTTCCCTTCTGGTCCCACTGACCTGCGTTCGGCCCACAAGCCTCCACACCTCTCCTGTCCATATACCTATCTAACTTTTCCTTGAAAATTAACATCAATCTCACTTCTACCACCTCTGCTGGAAGTTCATTCCACATCCCCACTACTCTCTGTGTGAAGAAATTTCCCCCCCATGTTTCCCCTAAACTTTTCCCCTTTTTTCTCTCAATCCATACCCTCTTGTTTGAATCTCCCCCACTCTCAGTGGAAAAAGCCTATCCACACTGACTCTCCGTCCCCCTTAGAATTTTGAATACTTCTATCAAATCACCCCTCAACCTTCTATGCTCCAGAGAATAAAGTCCCAACCTGCTCAACCTTTCCCTGCAACTCAAACCCTGAAACCTTGGCAACATCCTCATAAACCTCCTCTGCACTTTCTCTATACTGTTTATATCCTTCTTGTAATTCGGCAACCAAACCTGCACACAATATTTCAAATTTGGCATCAACAATGCTTTAGAAAATTTCAACATAACACCCCAACTCCTGTGTTCTATACTCTGATTTATGAAAGTCAACATACTAAATGCCTTCTTCACCACCCTATCTACATGTGATTCAACTTTGTACCATGAATCCTAAATCCCTTTGTTCCAATTGTCTACCATTTAATGTGTCTGACCTATTTTGATTAGTTCTATCAAAATGTAGCACCTCATATTTATCAGTATTAAACTCCATCTCCAATCTTTCAGCCCACTTTTCTAACTGCCCTGTAAGCTTTGATAATCTTCCTCACTGTCCACAACACTGCCAACCTTTGTATCATCTGCAAATGTATTAATCCAATTTGCCACCCTATCATCTAGATTATTAATAGATATAATAAACAGGAGTGGACCCAGCACCAATCCCTGAGGCACTCCACTCATCAATGGCCTCCAATTCGACAAACAATTTTCCACCACTATTCTCTGGCATTTCCCATTCAACCATTGTTGAATCCATTTCACTACTTCATCATTAATACCTAATGCCTCCACCTTCTGCACTAACCTCTTATGGGGAACCTGGTCATAACCCTTACTAAAGTCCAAATGGACAACATCCACTGCCTTCCTCTCATCAACCTTTTTAGTAACCACTTCGAAAAACTTTAAGATTTGTTAGACATGATCTACCACGTACAAAACAAGGCAGACCACTCTGAATCAATCCCCGTCTTTCCAAATAGTAGTATATACCATCCCTAAGAACACTTTCCATTAATTTACCCAAACCATCATCAGACTTAGAGGCCTATAATTACCAGGTCTACTTTTGGATCCTTTTCTGAACAACAGAACAACATGAGCTACCCTTCAGTCCTCCAGCACTCCCCTGTGGCCTGTGAAATTTTAAATATTTCTGTCAATGCCCCCACTATTTGTTCACTACGCTCCCTCATGGTCCTAGGGAATATTTTCTCAGGAACTGAAGATTTATCCACCATGATTTTAAAAAAAATATAGCCAACACTACCTCCTCATTAATTCTTATATTATCCATGACCTCCCTACCATATTTATTCACTTCAGCTGGCTCAATATTCTTTTCCTTAGTGAATACAGAAGAAAAAAAAATTGTTTAAAATTTCTCCCATCTCCTACCCCCCTCATCTTCAAGGGGTCCAATTTTATCCCTCACTATTCTTTTACTTTTAATGTACCTATAGAAAACCTTTCCATCTTTTCCAGCCTAAGCAACTTCATATCTCCTTTTAGCCTTCCTAATTTCTTTCTTTAGATTTATTTTTACATTCCTTATATTCCTCAAGCAATTCACCTATTCCCTGCTGTTTATACCTGTTGTACACATCCCTCTTCCTCCGAACCAAGTTCCCAAAATCTTTTGAAAACCAAGGCTCCCTACAGTTTCTAACCTTTCCTTTAATCCTCATGTGGACAACCCGACTCTGCTCTCAAAACTTCTCCTTTGAAGATCCTCCATTTATCTGCTACATTCTACCCTGAAAATATCTTATCCCAATCCACACCCTCCAAATCTTTTTCTCATCCCCTCGAAATGTACTTTCTTCCAATCAAGGATCTCAACCTTTGGCCCACCTCTATTCTTTTCCATCACTAGCTTAAAACTAATAGTATTGAGATCACTAGACCAAAGTGTTCCCCAGCACAAACATCTGTCACTGACCCATCTCGTTCCTTTGTAGGTGATCCAATACCCGCCTCTTCTCGAGTTGGTTCTTCCATATATTGACTAAGAAAACTTTCCTGAACACACTTAACAAAGTTACTGTATGGGCGTCCCAGTTAATGTTTGGAAAGTTGAAATCTCCGATAACTGCCAGCTTATGCTTTATTACACAGATAAGCAATCTCCTTACAAATTTGCTCCTCTATTTCCCTCAGCCCATTTGGTGGTCTATAATACACTCCCATTAATGTATTCATGCCTCTGCCATTCCTCAATTCTATCCAAATAGCCTTGCTGGATGATCCTCCAAACCATCCTGCCATCCCCCTGTTTTGTCATGCCTAAAACAACAGAATCCTGGAATATTTAACTGCCAAACATGCCCTTCCTGCAACCAAGTTTCACTGATCGCCATAATACCATATTTCCATGTATCCATCCATGCCTTAAGCTCATCTTCCTTATTTACAATGCTCCTTGCATAAAAATATATGCACTTGAGAGACTGTCCTCCACATATACTCCTTATGTTACCAACTATTGTTACCTTCCTCCCTCCTTCATGTATATTTTTGTTCTGTTCCCTCCATTCCTTCCAATCTAGGTGTTCTATCTCTCTAATCTCTATACTTTCATTCTGATTCTCACCCCCCTGCCAAACTAGTTTAAACCCTCCCCAAAAGCTCTAGCAAACCTGGCCACCATGATAGTGGTCCCCCTCTAGTTCAAGTGCAGCCCATCCCTTTTGCACAGGTCTGACTTGCTCCAGAAAAGATCCCAATGACCCAAAAATCTAAACCCCAGTCCCTGCACCAGCTCCTGAGCCACGCATTCATCCTCTACAACTTCCTATTTCTACCCTCACTAGCCAAAGAATCCTGAGGTTGCCACCCTTGAGGTCCTGCTTTTCAACTTCTTCCCTAACTCGATGTAATCCCTTTTCAGGACCTCATCCCCACTTCTAACTATGTCATTGGTCCCCATGTGGACCACAACTTCTGGCTGCTAGCCCACCCCCTCCAGAATGCTGTGGATTCGATCAGAGACATCCCTGACCCTGGCACCTGGGAGACAACATACCAACTGGGATCCCTGATTTAATCCAGCAAACCTCCTATCTGCTCCCCTAACCAGCAAGTCCCCAACTACCAGAGCCCTACTCTTTCACCTCCCCTTTCCCTTCAGCACCAAGGGTCCAGTCCCTATGCCAGAGACATGACCTCCATGACTTGTCCCCTGTAGATCATCTCCCCAACAGTATCCAAAGCAGTATACTTGTGGTTGAGGGGAACAGCAACAGGGGTTCTCTGCACTGCCTGTCCCCTTCCCCTTCCCCTTCCCCTTCCCCTTCCCCTTCCCCTTCCCCTTCCCCTTCCCCTTCCCCTTCCCCTTCCCCTTCCCCTTCCCCTTCCCCTTCCCCTTCCCCTTTCTGCACAGTCACCCATTTCCCTGACTCCTAACTGTTGGGGGTGATTGCCTTGAATTTCTACTCCTTCACTGAGCCACTTCTTTAGTGAGCCCTCTTTTTTATTGGTTCCTGCTAATTTTATTAATTTTCCAATTAATCCTTCCCACAATAATCAATTGCCAGCAGTCCCCAGACTCACCTGGCTGAAGGCTCCTAACCAAGTGAACAGCAAGGTAAGCTGTCCTTCCCTTTTTAAGTTCTCCCGCCTGACCAACGTCACGTGCCTGTGCACTAGGGCCCCCACCTGGCTTTCAAGATCAACCCGGAAAATTAAATAAATAAATAACTAGCTACCATGGAGGCTGATTTGATGGGACGACACGCTCAACAAAGTTTTTCACGTGTCTCAGTCCACGTGACAATAAACATTTCCATTCAATACAACTGCAATTAAGTGAGTCCGTTGAGGGCATACCAAATCTTGCCTCACTGGGAGCTCTTCTTGTCTCCTATGGAGCTTGCCGAAGCCTCTTGAGCTCAAGCCTCAGTGCCCCCACTCCTTCCCTGTGTCACTCTCTCCCTGGGCTGATGAGAACTCTCTCTACTTTTGATTTTAAATTTAGACATGCAGCACAGTAAAGGCCCTTTCGACCCACAAGGCCCCTGCCGCCCAATTACACCCTCAGTATGTTTTGAAAGTCGTACATCTTTATAATTCTCTACCAAGAAGAGCTACGGAGGAAAATTACTTACTATATTTAAATTGGAGATTAATAGGCTTTTGGATATTAAAGGAAAATATTAGAATATTAAAAGATTAGCTACGATCTATCAAAAGGTGGAGCAGATGCATGGAGCTCAATCCCCTATTATGTTTGCAGTTTCATATTCCTTGTTTCTATTCCTTGTTTTATGCACACACTTGCCAAGTGCATTGCATATCAAATATCTAATAAATTCAATCATCTCTCTAATTGAATGTGTAAATGCATAATTTTATAAATTCTTAATAGTTTCATTCAATTTACTTCTGGAGTTGACTAACAGCATTGATTTTGTATTCAATGAACAGCTTATTTACATTTGCAAAACTCTGACAAAGATTGCATTAGAAGACATTTCACAGCGAGGTTTAAAATATTGTCAACTCCTGGACAACTTCAGTTTGGCTCACCTTGAACAGTTGGTGTTTACTTAGAGAATGCTGCTGGATTTGAAAGCTTCATGATGAAATCCTTATCATAAATATGGGCTCATGTTTAATGGTGTACTTTAATCACAGAATTACAAGGCAGATACAGATAAGATGGGTCATTAATTTCATTTTAGATTAACAATCCAGAAGGGAAAAAATATTACAAAATTCCGCAGTGTTTTTAAAAATAATTCAAGAGTTTAATGGTTGGTGTGTAAACCAGTCTAATCTTTATCATAAATGTGCTCGGTGACCATTTGGATAGATATCCTTAATGGATGACTATAAATCAGAGTTTATAGTCTGATGTTGAATAAGAAACTAAACCTAAAGTGAATTCACAGGTCTGTTTTCAAACGGTAATGAAACTAACAACAGAAATGAAACATTTGATCATTTGGAAAACCAGAGAATGTTTGCAAATATTTGGCAAGCTTTTATTCCGTGAATGCATTCAGTGGTAATTGACAAGTTTGAAGCAAGGTAAAAAAGGACAGCTGAACCTTTCCATTGAATTTAATTGATTGGATAAGTTAAATCATGAAGACTGCAAAAAGCGATCTGAATCTCGTGCTGTAATTTCCTTCTCTTTCTTTTGGTGGGTTTCTGCCACCTCGATGTATTTATTAAGTTGGGTGAAGGTTCAAGTATCATAAGAAAATTCAGAGTAAAAAAACTAAGAGTGATAACACAAGAGCCAGTATCGATCCTGCTAAGCGAAGCTGACCAGAGCTAGGTTCCAATAGAACATAAAACACTGCAGCACGGTACAGGCCCTTCAGCCCTCAATGATGTACCTACCAAAAATAAATAAGCCCTCCCTGCCTCTATTTTTCTTTCATCCATCTGCCTGTCTAAGTCCCTTAAATGTCCCTAATGTTCCAGCCTCCACCACCATCCCTGGCAATGCATTCCAGGCACCCATAACTCTGTGTTTAAAAAAAAACTTACCCCTGATGTCTCCCCTAAACTGCCTTCTCTTTACTTTGTGCAGATATCTTCTGGTGTCTGCTACTTCCACCCTGGGAAGAAGGTGCTGGCTGTCCACCCTATCTGTACCTAATAAATAGTATATGAATTATTTTTCTAGGATTTTGGTATTCCTGGCTGAGTCAGCTCCTTTCTCGAACCACTTCTGATGAAGGAAGTGATGCCATCCTGTTTGGCAGGGAGTTCCAACGTTTGGATCCAGCATCAATGGATCACCAAGAAGACTTGCCAGCGACTACTTCATGAGGCGTTTGAGGAGATCCACCTTGAAAATTACCACTGGAGTACCGTGGAAGGCATTCTGTCTGCTTGCATCGCTGTCTGGTATGGCTTATAATATCTCCAAAATATTTAATTGAAATTTTCAAAATATTTTGCAAATATGAAATGATTTTCAAGACATTTTGTTTTCACTCATCAAGTGGTAAGAATTTGGAGTGCACAGGATGGTGGGTGCAGAATCAGTTGCGCAGAAATCTGTAATTGGAGGAGAGGGGAAGGGAGAATGACATTGCTGGGCTCTGCAAAATGACAGGCATGTGTGAGACAACACACAAACCACCGGGGGAGCTCAGTAGGAGAAACAAAAAATGGTCAAGGTTTCAGGCCAGAATCCTTCATCAGGGATGCCCGGCCTTGCTGTGCTTTCAGCCGATGACCTTTTGTCCACCAGGAGGCAAATGCTGGAAATGGAGCAACAAACCATCTGCAGGAAAATCTACTGAGTACCACTGGCGGATTAGGTTAATGACTTGTCAAATCTGGAAAGCAGACAAAACAAGTGTGTGTGTGTGTGTGTCCAAAGTCAGAAGTAGGAAGTCATGGCAAGAGGGAAAAAAAAAAACCTAGCGAGCGGGGTAATTAGATTCAAAGAAAAATGTGAGGTAAATGAAAAAAATATTTTACAGATTAGAGACACAAGTTGATGAAGACAAGGCTCAGGAATAGCTTAAAACTCACACAGACATGTTGGAGGAGGTCAGCTGGTCTTGCAGCATCTCTATTAGTATTGAAGGGTTTGTGGGGTGTGGCAGAAAGCAAGCTCCAAGACTCGGGTCACAATACATGGATCTTTATTAAATTAACCTACCCTCAGCACAATGGCTCATACACACACGCATACAAGCACTTGCACTAACTCACACCCAAACCGTGGGACCCGCCAGGGAAGGAAGAGGCTCAGTGCAGTGGGAGGTAAGAGGGGAGGATTTCCTCAGTGGTAGACCCCGAGGGAATATACTTCTGCGGGGATTTCACAGTCTCCCACACTGAGGAATTTGGAGGCCTGTGGCTCTGCTCCGGACTCTCCGGGATACCCTGGCTAGCCTTAGGGGACAGTGTCCTGTTACCTTTGATCCTCACAGACAGAGTCTACTGTAGCGTCCACGAACTGGACAGGGAGCAGGAGCCAATCATGGCATTTGAATTTCCCCTTCTACAGAGCAGGGGCCAGTCAATGGCAGTGTGCGTTCAGGCTTGTGGGCAGGTACGCACCTGATTGGCTGGTTGCTGGTCAATGAGGTGTTGTTTTTGGTAAAGGAGATTGCTGATTGGCTAGAGGTACCTTATCCATAGGAGATAAAGATATATTGGCAACATTTTGGGCCTGAGCCCTTCTTCAAGGAAGGGCTGAACCATTCCTTAAAGAGCTATTCCTTGAAGAAGAGCTCAGACAATATATCTTCATCTCCTATGGACACTGCCAGACCGGCTGAGCTCCTCCAGCATTTACTGTGTGTTTTTATTATAATCACAGCATCTGCAGATTTTTGTGTTTCACTCAGGAGTAGCTTAAAAGATTCAAGCTTCAATTTATTGTCATTGTAATAAAACAGTGTCCTATTACAGGAAATTTCTTTTACCTGCCGTAAGGCGGACAGATTCACCATTGGCAGAAATTGCCTGAAGCGCCTCTACATTAGGATTTAATAAGATTCATTAGGATTTAATGTAGAGCAAATATGAAAGACTGTAGATGCTTAATTTTAAGGTGAATAAATATGCTGGCAAAGTTATTGAATTGGAAAGTATCTGCAGATGGGGAAAAACACATTTTCAGAAGAATTGCTTTTATCACAATTGAGAACAGTTCCAGTTACTATTGAAACTTAAAAGGTGCTGGAAACATGAAACGAAGAATTGTTGAAGGACCCAGCAGTCCTCATTCTAACTTTTCTTTCTTCCTGCTCCCTACTTCAGAAAGGCTTTTCCCTCTTCCTGTCTCTCTACCTCTCACCTTCTGTGTCCTACCTGCAGCCACTTTCCCCTTTTTTATAGATGTGATATCGCCCTATTCCCACCCACTCTCCTTGATAAAGTGTCCAGATGCAAAATGCTGACTGACCATTTCTACCTGTGGGTGTTGACTGACCTACCCACTCTCCTTGATAAAGTGTCCAGATACAAAATGCTGACTGACCATTTCTACCTGTGGGTGTTGACTGACCTACTGAGCGCCTCTAGCAATAATCTGCTCTGGATAATGTTCGTTGAAATCCACAGCTATCGCTGCCTTCATATTTTTATGCTCCTCAGAAACTTGTTGGCTTCTCCGCCTATCTTATTTGCCCTTGCTTAGGTCACATTAGAAATATTGAGTCAATTTCTGGTCTTCTCATATGATGGAAGACTGTTTTCATGAAATGGACTTTGAGGAATGAAACAATATTACCAACCATTAAAAAAAAACCCCATAAATTACAAATCAGCTTAAAAGAGGAAAGATGATGGCTTGGAGAAGACATGAATTAAAAATTTAATTGAGATTTACAAGGTGATGAAAGGAACAGAATGTGTGTGTGTAAGTGGTGGGTTTCCATAGAAAAAGCCAAGTTATTTCAAGGCAGTGCTAAGTTTGATGGCAGGAGGTATTTATTCACGCAGACTAGCTGGCCCATGGAAGAGACTGTTAGTTCAAGAGGTGAAGGGTGTCTCTTCCTGTCTGTCACTTTCTGTTTGTTTATGACACCATGCAGCCGACTAAAATTTGCTCTCCATTGTTAATGTTTTAAGCACGGATGGTTTCTAAACAGGAAATCTGACAGCTACCCCAGCAAGTCCTTTGGTCTTCTGCCAGTTCCAACAGATTGAAAAGGTCCAAATGTAGCTTGTTCGACTTGTAGCTGACCAATGCTTTGGCTGCAAGACAGATGACTCTTATTAACAGCACTTTGAATTTTATAGTATTTTTTGTGAAACAAGTTATTCTTACCATTTTCTGAATTTGTTTCTGCCCGTGTACTGCGTCCAAGTGAAGCTCTGTTTACATAAAGAGTGTTTATTTATGCCAAGCTCAGGGAAGACTGGGCCTCAAAACCTATTAAAACATTTCTTAATTTGGGCTTGACATCTTGTGTTATTGGCAGACTCAGCACCCTTTCCGAATCGTTCTTCCTCTGAGTGCATTTTTTTTAATGGATTCCATTGTTCCTTCTCCTGTGACATTCCTTTTTCCCTTCTGTCAAAACAAATCACCAGGCAAAATGGCATCACTTGTATTTTAATGCAAGGGAGGGGGAGAATTTGTCCCAACCAGTGGAAGTGAAGGAGAAATTACAAATGTAATTTGTAACCGTGGAGAGCAGTTTGAAAAGGATGTTTATGAGGGGCCCGAAGATAATCAAATGAAATTCGCATCTCTTTCAACCTGAGTCATTCCTGGTGAGGTTGATGAAAAATCAGTTGTTCTGCAGCTGGCAACTACCATAAATACTCATGTAAAAGTCAAGCTTTTAAGAACATTTTTAATGTTAAATTTACGGGGTGGATTATTACACACATTTTACATTTGACTGCGATAAGTACCTGTGTCACTCGAGGAGTCAGGAATTCTGATGGGTGAGCGACTGGCTGGGACTGGATGGTAAGTCTGCATTTGAGGTGTCAGAGGCTTAGCAGTTTTCTTTCCCAAAATCCTTTATTATTCAATTAGAAACAAATCACATTATCAATTGCGTCCCACATGCTGGTTATTTTAAAGACCACATTTAATGTAAGTATAGGTATAAACAGTTAATCTAACTGCAGCAAAAAAAGGCTTGATGTGTTCCAAATCAAAACGTTGACAATTCATTTTCTCCCTCTGAGGCGGCTTGTCCCATTGGATTCCTCCAGCAGTTTGATTTCTGCTCCAGATTCCAGTATCTGCAGTCTCTTGTGTGCAATCCAACTACATGTCTCAATTGCAAAGGCTTCCATTTTCTGAAGATGCCAGGGGGTTCTAAAGCCTAGATAATGATTCATACTGAGATTATGGGTGTGGTATTTGAATTGGTGTGGTGCGCTGTCGTACAGAAAAGCAGACACAAATCTTAAAGACTGATCAACTGGCTTTATTCCACTTGAAGTCCCTGCTACAGTTAGCTGTAGCTCCGAGTGACTGACCTCGAGGGGCTGGATGTGGCTTATATCCCGGAGGATGATTGGCAGCCAACCAGGTGGGGCTTGGTCCATTCAGGTTGGCTGATTGACAGCCGGCCAGGTGTTGTCTTGTCCTCCAGTGCTCTTCCTGTAGGTACACAGGTTTCCCCCTGCAGTAGGCTAGTGGGGTATCACCACAACTGGATGCAAGGATTAGCCAGAGGGTGGAATTTGTTGGCACAGGTGATTGTGGAGGCTAAGTCATTGAGAGTATTTAAGGGAGAAATTGATAGGTACTTGACTAGCCACGGCACAAAGGTTATGGGGATAAGGGAGGGCGGTGGGGCTGAGTGGAAAAATGGATCAGCTCATGATTAAATGGTGGGGCAGACTCAATGGGCTGAATAGCCTATTTCTGCTCCTATGGTCTTATCATTCAGGTAATTTGCAGCATCAATTTTTTATGTCATTTCAAAGGTCTGCTTGTTCCGGACAGTATTGACAGAAATTCCATTGTGAATCCACCAGTCCCAGACTTAGGAATGCATGGTTAAAAATGAACAAAGGGCAATTTATCTCACTCTCCTGCCATTTCTTTCAGTTTTGCAAATAATTTGTCTATTTATGCAAAGCTTCTTTTCCTTTCAGTTTTCAGATGAAGAAAAAAAAATCACCTGGAGAGAGATGAATCTTTAGAATTCTCTACCTAATATAATTGTGGGGATTCATTTCTTGAATACATGTTGTTACAAGCCCAGAGGACCCCAAAACCTAGCAGCAATAGATATTCACCAAGACAAATAATTACTCAAACAAAGTTGCTTTTAATTATCTTTAAACATGAAAACAGGATCACACTTTAACTTATAATTATTAACTTAACTAACCTAACTTAACACGCTTTTAATTCTAAGCGCACGTGTGCAAGTTCAGAAAAGTTCTTTGATTCACAGTCCAATCTCACTTCTCACTCCTCCAGGTTCACTGGTTCCAGGCAATTATACTGTGCACAGAATTTAACATTTATGAAGTTCACCATGCTCTGGTGCTTGAAAGGTTACCACTCAGGAAGGTTCTTGTCAGTTTTCAGAGAGAGATTTGTTGTTCGCTGGACACAAACTGATCCCTTTTAATCAGCCACGTCAGTGTCTTGCCAAAGAAATTTGCCCCATCAGGGTTTTCCAGATGATAACCTCTTTCCTTCAGATCACCACAGAATTCCTTTTTGTTTCACTTATTTCAAGGGAAACATTAGGCAGCCAGTCATCTCCTCTTGTATGGACCTCAAGGGCTTTGACCAGGCTAAACTAAGAACTCATAACCTATCTGCAAAATGGGGTTTTTTTTCCACAAGCTTGCCAACTTGTCCTGTTCCAGTCCCAGCTGCTGCTGAACTATAAAACTGCAGAGCTCTAGCAATCTCTCTCTCTCTCTCTCTCTGTCACTCACTCAGAGAAAAGCCTGTTCAAATCTCTCTGCTTGCAAAACCACATGACCCTCTTAGATCAGCAACCAGGTTCCGACGACTTCTTTCATCTGTTGCTTTTTAAAACAATAATCCATTAGTGAAGTCCCTTGGGCACTCCCCAAAGCCTTTGCAAAGGTATTTGGAGCCGGACAGTCTAGCTTGAGCAGAGCTCCAGTATTTTAAATGAGATCTGTTTTGAGGTGTCTGTATGTGAACTACACTAAAAAAAACCTGCAGCACTTTATCTCCCAAAATCATATCTATATACAATATAAAACACAACATATTCTGTCACAATGTCAAACTGAGGGAGATAACAAGGTAATTAACAGAGATAGTTTGAAATCACCCATCATCAACCATCTCCACTGTTTCATCAAAGAATGTTTAAATATTACATTTGATACCAATTTGTATGTTTTGATGCAGGTTTGACACCTCAGTCAATCTTTCACAAAGGTGAAAGTTAATAACAACTGAGATATGAGAATAACAACATAAGACGGGTCCCAATGAACAATATTATATGACAATAATGGAACCTTTACCTTTAACTCTGGTTCAGAGTCAGGCCATTTCATTTGCCCCTCTTTTGGAGAGGCATGCAACTTTACTTAAATGGAAGGATGCTGCCTGGCCTACATCATGTCCTGTTTGAACATGGAGAAGATTTGTTATTCAATTAATAATTCAGATATAAAATTCCAGAAGTTATGGGGTCATTTAATGTTCACTATCTTACCTTATAATTTTACTCCAACGTAATTAAATTGTCTGACTCGTATGTGTTTCACGATCCTTATATTATTATTTTTTTCTTTTATTTACATTTGTTTTTCTTTTAATACTAATATATAAGTATCTGGCAATGTGGTTAGGTAAGGAGTTTCAGTTCTTCTCCTCCACTATTTTTGCTTTTCTCCTTTTTTGTATTAGAGTTTTTTCTAACAAAAGTATACACTATTTAGAATATAAATATAAATATGATTTACAATGTATATATGTCAGCAATATACGGAATATTTTATTTAGTTCATGTAACTGTCCATACTACCTTAATAAATCATTCCATTTTTATTATTTGTATAAGTTCTTTATTAAAATCAATTAAAATATTTTAAAAAGAATGAAGAGAGATTGATGGGGGGGGGGGGGGTGCCATGTGATGATGTGCGGCTAGACTTGAATTCTCTACTCTCTCCAAAAGTGTTTTAAAAAAGAGTTAAGAAGCCTGAACTGTCTGCAAGAAAATAGAAGAGGAAGCTATCTGAGGGCCTTCAGAACAATAAACAATGCCACCTGAAAAAACGATAAACTGACTGTCACTTTTCAAAAACTTGAACAAGAGAAAGAAGCTAATAAAGAAAAGAGGCCAACCTCGAAGAAGGATCCTGGTGTTCTCCGGAAGGCAAGTGCCCGTGATGACAGACCTGGAGCTGGGGAGACCTTGGACATCGCTGTACAAGGTTTCCCCTGACAATGGCTGACTGCCACCAGTGAAGAAGTGACACTGCACATGCAGGACTCCTCGCGCATGTGTGGAGGACAAAAAAAAGGAAATTTTAAAAAATGCTCAAGAAGTCTCCAGCTCCAGTGATCAAGAAGGGGAGCAGGATGAAGAAGAAATGTACGTTGAACAGAGTTTTGGCCAAAAGACAGGAGAAAATAAAAGAGTCTCATATATCCACGACTGAAATGAAGAAGTATATGGATTCTTTCTGGTAAACTTTGTTACAGTTAACAATGGAAGTTAAAAAAAAATGTAATGAGGGTATAATTGAAAATGAGGGCTCTACAAAGAAGGTTGAGAGAATGCTGTTGCAAACAGAACAAAAATTTGAAGTGATGGATGCAAAAATTAAAGGTAATGAATTTGAAATTCAGCATGTTAAAGAGCAAATGAAGAAAGTTCAAGCTGAGGCAACTGCAACTAAAGAGCAATTAACTAAAAAAATTGATATGTTAGAAAATTTTAGTAGAAGAAATAATATAAAAATTGTTGGACGACCAAGGGCAAGATATGAAAAGATTTTTATAATGTTGGATTTCACAAACTTTGGGGGTAACTAAATTTCAAGGAGCTATTAAGATTGAAAGAGCTCATTGAGCATTACAACCCAAGCCACAACCAGATCAGAAGCCATGTTCAATTCTGGTCAAGTTGCTTCGATTATGAAGTGAGGGAGAAGATCTTGGAGCTGGCTGTGAAGGAGAGACAATGACCATTATAATGATAATAAGATTTTCTTATACCTTGATATAAGTTTAGATTTGTTGAAAAAAATAAAAGAATTTAATGCTGTTAAAAAAGGGGTGTGGAAAAAAGGTTACACTTTTGTTTTAAGGTGCCCAGCAGTGTTAAAAGTTTTTGTTCCTGAGGGTAAAAATAGATTTTTTTACAGAACCCAATGAAGCAAAAGTGTTTGTAAATTCGTTGCCTGAGAAAAATGAGACAGGAACTGGGAGATATTTGAAGAGAGAGAGAGGAAGTGGAAAGATGGCAGTTGGGGATGTATAATGAAATGACAAGTTTAAGGAGGAGAGAGAATATTAGAGAAGAGAGTTTTTACCTGATGGATCTGTGTAAAAAAAAAAGAAATGATCCTTGTAAGTTTAAGTAGATTTGAGGCATGAAATAGTCTAATTTCAGGGGAGTTAGATGAGAGTATGAGCCAGGCCTCCACAGAATCTAGTGGGCAGGTGTGGTTTTTGATCACAACTCCTATAGATCAGGGGTATAAAGACATACTGTTAATAACATATGCCTTGGTGGGGGTAGGGTCTCAGTTGTTTTGCAGGCTGCAACACTGTCAAGTTATCTCACTCTCTCTCTCTCCCTCTTTTCTTTATTTCCTTTCTTTTTTTAAAAATCTTTAATACATCTGAATTTAATAATTGTAATTATGAAATATTTAGCTAGTAATTTAGATGTAGGAGGAGTGGAGATGTAAAATTAGATGGTTACTAGATTTTATGAGAGTTTAGATGGATGATAAATTGAATTTTATTAGTATTAATATTAATGTGATTCAGAATCAAATAAAGCAGAAAAAAATTATTAGTTTATATGGAAAAAATTAAAACAGACATAACTTTTTTACAGGAAACATTGTTTTAATTTTTTTTATTTTTCACACCATAAACCACATTGACCAAGATACATACATTTGAATGAATGTATATGCACAAAATGTAGATGACGGTAAATTTATGTATTTATCAAATGCCAAGGGAAAAGTTGTATTGGGAGGGGATTTTAATTTTGCTTTAGACCCTAAATTAGATAGATCGGAAGATAGAATGATGAAGAATAAGGTAGCAAAAATGATAACAGATTTGATGTGGATATGAATTTAGTAGATATGTGGAGAAAAAGAGATTATTCTTTTTATTCTTTTTGATTTAAAACATTTTCATGGATAGATATGTTTTTAATTTCTGCACAACTTCAATATAAAGTACAAAGAGTGGAATATCAAGCGTGGGTTTTATCAGATCATTCACCTTTCATTTTGTGTATTTCATTGGAAGAAGAACAAAAGGTAGGTTATAGATGGAGGTTAAGTACTATTTTGTTGAAGAAAAGGGAATTTTGTGATTTTATGAGGCAATAGATAAAAAAATTTCTAGATACTAATCAGGATTCAGTTGCGAGTAAGTTTGTATTATAAGATTCAATTAAGACATATTTAAGAGGTCAAATAATAAGTTATACTTCAAAAATACAGAAAGAATATATGAAAGAAGTAACTCAATCAGATAAATAAATAATGAGATTGGAGAAGAAAATTCAAGTAAAGTTGAGGAGAAGAGAAAATTATTAGAGTTGACAAAATTAAGACCATGCTGTGCAGATTTATAGAGTGGAGAGAACAAGACAAAAATATTATGAGTTGGGTGAATGGGCCCATAAAGTTTTAGCATGGCAATTAAAAATGGAACAGATTTCTAAAACAATAATTGCAACTCAGAAATGATCAGGACAGATAACATAAAATGCAGGAAATATATGATAATTTTAAAGACTTTTATGCTAAACTTTATCATTCAGAGTCTAAGAAAGATGATAATAAAATAAGAGTTATTTGAGACAAATTAAATTACTGGTGTTAAAGGAGGATGAAAAGATAAGACTGAGAATTTTTCAGAAAAAGGAGTTTATGAGACTCTAATTTCTCTACAGAATAATAAGGCACCAGGTGAAGACTGTTTCCTACCAGAATTTTATAAAGAGTTTAAGGAGCTATTAATACCTGTATTGATAGAGATATTAGGTCAAATGAAAGAGGTTTATGATCTACCTGAATCTTTTAAAACAGCATTAATAGCTGTAATTCCAAACAAATAGGAAAAATTGTTTAACAGCCTTTTTCATATAGACCTATATCATTATTGACTATAAAATTGTTAGCTAATAGGCTAGTTTATTTTTTTCCAAAATTAATACATTTAGATCAAACCGATTTTATTAAAAATAGAAAAGCAGCAGATAACATTGTTAAATTTTTAAGTTTGGTAAATATAGGACAAAATGGGAAGATTCCGTGGTAGTGGTAGTATTAGATGCAGAGAAAGCATTTGATCAATTGGAATGGGAGTTTTATTTGAGACACTTAAGGCTTTTGGGATTCCAAATACTTTAATAAACTGGATAATGGCATTATATGATCAACCAAAAGCAAAAGTGATGACAAATAAACAAATCTCACAACTCTTTTTGCTTGAAAGGTCTTTTTGTTTGCATTAGCAATTGAACTATTGGCAGAGGTAATTAGAACTGATAATAAAATTAAAGGATTTGAGGTAGGTTAATAAAGAACAAAAATTAGTTTATTTGCTGATGATATTATAGTTTATTTAACGAGACCAGAAATATCTTTAAATAAGTTGACTGAGAGATTAAAAGAATATGGGTTAGTATCGGGTTATAAAGTGAATGTTGATAAAAGTGAAGTAATGCCTATGGATTACTCTCAATGTAAAAGATTGACAAAATTTAAATGGCAAAAATGAAGCAATTAAATACTGAGGAATTAAAATTAGTAGAAATATAAGTAATTTGTTTAAACTAAATTATTTGCCATTGTTAAAAAAATTGGAAGAGGATTTGAAAAGATGGAAAGATCTACCAATAACGTTAATAGGATGAATGAATTGTATTAAAATGAATATTTTTCCAAGAATACAATATTTGTTTCAATCATTGTCCATTCAAGTACCAGAATTTTTCTTTCGAAACTTGAATAAAATAATGCATGAATTTCTTTGCTAAGGTAAGATGTCAAGAATCGGTTTAGAAAAATTAACGTGGAAATTTGATCAGGGTGGAATAAGATTACCAAATTTTAAGAATTATTTTAAAGCCGTTCAATTGAGATTTTTGTCCTGTTATCAATAGGATGAAAAACCAGCTTGGATTCAAATAGAAATGAATAAAATTGATGAAACTATTCCAGAGTCATTTAAAGGAACTAAAGATTTTTCTGTATTGAAACATATTTTAAACATATTGAATAGAATTCATATTGAGAGAGAAATTAAAAATGATCAATGACCAAAAATGTTGTTAAAACAAGATCAACTTCTTCCTTTAACTTTGAATTATTCTTTATTTGATAATTGATATAGTAAAAGTTTACATAGAATAAAAGATTGTTTCTTCGGATCTTTATTCTTACTTTTGATCAATTAAATGATAAATACAATATACATAATACAATTTTTGCATATTATCAATTAAAAATGTATTTGAAAAGAGACTGGGAGCAGATTTGAGACTCCCTAAACAAAGTCAATTTGAAGATATAATAACAGATACATTTGTTGTTAAGAAATTTATTACTAATATGTATATAAAATTACAAAGGACTGTAAAGAAAAAAAAGATTTATATAAATCAAGAATCCAATGGGAGAAAAATTTAAATATACAAATTCAGAAGGAGATTTGGTCAAAATTATGTTATGAGAGTGTTACGAAAACAGTAAATGTTAGATATCAAATAGTTCAATATAATTTTCTTCATCAATTGTATTATTACTCCACATAAGTTAAATGGACTTAATCCTAATTATTCAAATAAATGTTTTTGATGTGAGAAAGAATTAGGGATTTTTTTTTTGCCTCAGTGTGGTCTTGTGAAAAAGTGGAAAGGTTTTGGAATGAACTGAGTTTATTATTGGGGAAAATTATGAAGATAAAAATACCAAAGGATCCAAGAATATTTTTACTTGGAGATATTTATGAAAAGGATATAAAATTGAAACTGGACAAATACCAAGAAAAGTTTTCAAGTAATAGCAACTGCAAAGTGATGTAATGGAAAGATGATGGAGAAGTGTTATTAAGTAGATGGTATAATGAGATGCAAAATTGTATACCCTTGGAAAAAATTACATATAGTTTAAGGAATCAAGTTGAAAATTTTTATAGTATTTGGAAACCATATATGGATTTTATGGGTAATTTTCCATCCACCTCTTTTATCTTATCCACTCATCTTAATTGATCATTATTAATAATAATTAATGATTGTCTATGCTAATATTATTGTATATTAAATGGTAGGTGTTTCTTGCTTTCCTTACTTTTTGGTGGGAGGAGGGATGGGGAGAAAAATATAATTTTTTTCTGTATAATTAGCTATGGATATTTGAGAATTGTTTTTTTCCCCCTGTAATGATGCAAATAATTAAATAATAGAATAAAATGGAAAAAAAAAGAATGAAGAGAGATTGGAGTTTTCTGAAATGCACAGTGGCCTAGGATGTTGTTAGTCTGTTAAGTACAGTGCGGGTGGGGGGAGGGGGGTGGTTAAGAAAGTCATCTCGGCCAATGATCTCATTTGGAGCATAGTATTGTTCTTTCTCCATGAAGGATTTTAATTCATTAGTACTAGTCAAATCATGAAATATCAAGTTGTCGTTTGAGTAAAATTGGTCAGGTGAGGCTTGTATCTGCAGGGATTTTGAAGAGTAGGAATTGATTGAAACATGAAAGATCCTGAGGGGTCTTTAAATGGTGAAAGAGGATATGGAGAGGTTGTTTCTTCTTAAGAGAGAATCTAGAACTAAGGAATCCCCTATATATGAAGAAACAAAGGATGAGAGGTGACCTAATAGATATGTATGAAGTTATGTGAGGCTTGGAAAGGGTGGACACCAAGCACCTCTTTCCTGGGGCAACAACAGCAAATACTAGAGGTCATCTGTTTAAGGTGCATGGAAGCTGTCAGAGGCAAAATGTTTACTCAGAGTGGTGTGTGCCGAGGATGGTGGTGGAGGTTGGTTTAACAGGGACATTCAAAAAGCTCGTAAATAGGCACATGGATGGAAGAAAGATAAAGGGTTATGGGAGTGAAGTAGGGAAAAATTAGATTGCTGTGGAGTAGGTTTCCATAGGTCGGAAGAACATTGTGGGCTAAAGGATCTGTACTCTGCTCTAAGATAAAGTGAGATGTTTTTTTTTTCTCTCAAACATTTGAGAATTTTTGGTCATCGTTCTCAACAATTGGTGGAAGTAGTGCTTTTTAAAATTTTTACTGCTGATATGGTCAGATTCCTGATAAGCAAGCAGTTATGCAAGTAGACAGAATATATTAAGGTTATAATCAGATTAGGTGTGATCTGATCACATTCTAAAGCAGATTCATCTTCTATGTGGCCTACTCCTGATTTGTGTGATGGTATCAAAAGTGCCCAGATTAAGAGCTCATGGAATGGGTCTTAGATTAGACCGACCGACTGAAATGTGAGATTACAACTCAATAAACTACAGCTGACAGTAGTAATTGCTTTAATCAACTCCATTCTGTGTGAGATTTTTATTGAGGTGAAACCAAATAATTTATTTTTTAATTTTTATTAAATTTTACTATACATATATGCAACAAAAAATATAAGAACAAGAAAAATATGCTGGTTAGGTACAAAGTAAGGCAATGTATCCTAGAATAAAAATGAACATCGCAACTAATGATAAACGAACAGGCAGAATTCAATATTATATCTTGTTCCTGCAGAAAAAAAAAGAAAAATGACTTTAACTAGCTTATCCTAAATCTATAACCTCTAAACTAAAGAGAAAAAGCTTTGGGGACGCCTTAAACCACCAAAAGGGTAACAGTAATGGTACGTTGGTAAATAGTCTTATATGTAAATAAGTAATTTAACCATACCATATAACCATATAACCACTTACAGCACAGAACAGGCCAGATCGGCCCTACTAGTCCATGCCGTAGCAAATCCCCACCCTCCTAGTCCCACTGACCAGCACCCGGTCCATACCCCTCTAGTCCCCTCCTATCCATGTAACGATCCAGTCTTTCCTTAAATGTAACCAATGATCCCGCCTCGACCACGTCTGCCGGAAGCTTATTCCATATCCCCACCACCCTCTGTGTAAAGAAATTTCCCCTCATGTTCCCCTTATAATTTTACCCCTTCAATCTTAAACCATGTCCTCTAGTTTGAATCTCCCCCTTTCTTAATTGAAAAAGCCTATCCACATTTACTCTGTCTGTCCCTTTTAAAATCTTAAACACTTCTATCAAGTCCCCTCTCAATCTTCTACGCTCCAGAGAAAAAAGCCCCAGTCTGCACAACCTTTCCCTGTAACTCAGACCCTGAAATCCTGTCAACTTTCTCGTGAACCTTCTCTGCACTCTCTCTATTTTGTTTATATCTTTCCTATAATTTGGTGACCAAAACTGTACACAGTACTCCAAATTTGGCCTCACCAATGCCTTGTACAATTTCATTATAACCTCCCTACTCTTGAATTCAATTCTCCGATTTATGAAGGCCAACATTTCAAACGCCTTCTTCACCACACCATCTACCTGAGTATCAGCCTTGACGGTACTATTTACCACAACTCCTAAATCCCTTTGTTGCTCTGCACTCGTCAATTGTCTACCATTCAATGTATATGACCTATTTAGATTTGCCTTTCCAAAATGTAGCACCTCACATTTATCTGTATTAAATTCCATCAGCCATTTCTCAGCCCACACCTCCAGCCTTCCTAAATCACCTTTTAATCTACGGTAATCTACCTCACTGTCCACATTTGTGTCATCGGCAAACTTGCTTATCCAATTCTCCACCCCTACATCCAGATCGAAAATATATATAACAAATAATAGTGGACCCAGGACCGAACCCTGAGGAACTCCACTAGTCACCGGCCTCCAATTGGACAAACAATTTTCTACCACTACTCTCTGACACCTCCCATCCAACCATTGCTGAATCCATTTCACTACCTCCTTATTTATACCTAATGCCTCCACCTTTTTTCCTAACCTCCTGTGGGGAACTTTGTCAAAAGCTTTACTAAAGACCAAATAGACAACATCCACAGCTTTCCCGTCATCAACCTTTTTTGTAACCCCCTCGAAGAACTCAATCAGGTTTGTCAAGCATGATCTACCCCTGACAAAACCATGCTGATTACTCCCTATCAATCCCTGTACCTCCAAAAATTTGTAAATAGCATCCCTCAGAACACTTTCCATCAACTTGCCCACCACAGACGTCAGACTTACAGGCCTATAATTCCCAGGTTTGCATTTGGACCCTTTCTTAAACAGAGGAACCACATGTGCCACCCTCCAATCCTTTGGTACCACCCCCATGGCCAGTGACATCCTAAATATCTCTGTTAATGGCCCCACTAACTGTCCACTAGCCTCCCTGAGTGTCCTAGGGAATATTTTGTCCGGTCCGGGAGATTTATCTACCTTTATCTTTTTTTTACACAGCCATCACTACCTCCTCAGTTATCCTTATATGCTTCATGACCTCCCCACTATTTTTCTTTACTTCAACTGGTTCAACATTTTTTTCCCTAGTGAATACCGAGGCAAAGAAATCATTCAAAATTTCCCCCATTTCCTCAGACTTCTCACTCAACCTACCCTCACTATTTACAAGGCGTCCAATTTTATCTCTCACTAATCTTTTACTTTTAATGTACTTATAGAAACCCTTTGGATTTATTTTTACTCTGTCAGCCAAAGCCTCTTCATGCCTTTTTTTGGCCTTTCTAATTTCTTTCTTAAGATTCCTTCTACACTCCTTGTAGTCCTCCTTCAACTTCTCAGCTCCCTGCTCTTTATACCTCTTGTACACCTCCCTTTTTCTCCTAACCAAATTTCCAATATTCCTCGAAAACCAAGCTTCCCAATGACTTCCAGCCTTTCCTTTGATCCAGACTGGAACATAACTACTCTGTACCCTCAAAATTTCTTTTTTGAATATCCTCCATTTTTCATTAACATCCTTACCTGAAAATATCCTGTCCCACTCAATGCTCCCCAAATCCCTTCTTATTCCTTCGAAATTTGCTCTTTTCCAATCCAGAACCTCAACTTTAGACCTCTCCTTGCTCTTCCCTAAAACTACCCTAAAACTAACAGAATTATGATCACTAGACCCAATTGGTTCTCCAGCATTAATGTCCGCTACCTGACCTAGCTCGTTCCCTAACAGGAGATCCAGTATTACACCATCCCGAGTCGGTTCTTCTACTAACTGATTTAGAAAACAAT
Source organism: Narcine bancroftii (assembly GCF_036971445.1). Taxonomy (NCBI): domain Eukaryota; kingdom Metazoa; phylum Chordata; class Chondrichthyes; order Torpediniformes; family Narcinidae; genus Narcine; species Narcine bancroftii. The sequence goes on from NC_091469.1 coordinate 468,167,489, forward strand.
CGTGAACACATTTAACGAACTCCAGCCCATCCAGCCCTCTAACCGTATGGGTATCCCAATCAATGTGTGGGAAGTTAAAATTTCAGGAAGAGATTATAAATATTTTGTATGTTATATGCAAAATAGTAAAGCACTGAATTATTCATTAAACATTAAATGATTCCATAAAAATGTGCTACATTTTATTAAACTTAACTTAAGTTTTCAAAACATTACATCTTATCTTCTCGATGTTCAAGCATGATAAGGTTTGGGTCATCCATTGTGTATAACTGGGAGGGATAGAGTCCTTCCACTTGAGCAAAATAGATCCTCGAACCATTGAAGTAACAAAAGCTATCACATGGCAATCCGTCACCAATAATCGACTATTCTCTATCACCAAATTAAGCTGAAATGGGATGAGGTTGAATAGTAACTGAGAAAATACAGTGAAAATGCACTAAAAATTTCCTTCCAATAGTGATCTAATGCTACGGACCAAAACATATGAAATAAGGAAGCAAACCCATTACAACATCTGTCACATGAAGGGTTGATAGTAGCAAAAATCTTACCTAATTTATCTTTGGATAAATGTGCTCTATGTACTGTCTTGAATTGATTAGTGAACAACGTGCACAAAGGGTCCATATACCCTTGGAAAGAATCATTTGTAAGTCGCTCTCCCAAGGACTCTTAATTTTATTCATAGGAATACAATGTATTTTAGAAATTAATCCATAAATGTATCCTATTAAACCCTTTTGACAAGGATTTATCTGAAAACATAAGTCAATACAATTACTATTATGGGAGATGGAACCAAATAAAAGTTTTAATGTAGAAAAATTTCCAGTTGAAGACAAAAAGCATAAAGGAAAATACCATTAGCAGAGTGTAAAAGAATGGGCTGACCTGTGATTTTACTGGATCATTAAGCTTATCATGACACAGTATCGCTGAATTTGCTGGTACCTGCTGAATCACTTACTTTCTTTCCTTCGCGAACCCAGAACATCTCTCCTTGAGCCCCCTCCTCATCTTTCATTCTCAAATAATTGTTCCTTTCCCATCCTGGAGAATTCCTTCCAATCTGTGAGGAGTGAGGAGCTTCATGCTTGAAATAGGAACATTCCTAGAGTCAGATGTTTGATATGCACAGTTGAAGAAGACAAGCTGAGGAATTTAGACCTTATAGCCACTGACATAAGGATTGAAAATCTTCAGCGCTAACCTATCTATTGCCTCTGACAGGACACACTTCCAACTAAGGGTCTTTAAAAATATTCCTGTTATTTAAGCAGACCTAGTCCAAACATCATGGTGTAATGAGTGAAAGGAACAATTGCATCTTTTGTGTCCCAACTGTTACCTGACACTTTACATTTTGATTATTCACTGGGAAATCGGACTCCATTCATAAACAGGATATTCTTCTTTAGTTTATGAGAAAAGGTTTGTTCATTTTGCGGATGAACACAATAATGTACCCAGAATAAGTCATGGGGCAAGGTTGTAGATAGCTGTATTTATTACCCATCCTTCCCATCGCTACAATTAATGGGCTTCTTCAGCCATCAGTAGACAGTTGAAAGTCAACCACTTTGGTGTGAGTCTGGAGTTGCATACAATGCCATTCAATCATTCAAGCTTCTATTTCAGATCCTGCCGTCAGACAAATTAAATTTGTGTAACTAAATAAATGGGAATAAATGAGATTTAAACCGTTGTTTCCAGATCGATGGTCCTGGATATTTATCGACTGTACCATCATTCCCATTAATACAAAGTTGAAATGTCCCTATCACATCTTGAATTTTGACCTAATTTGATCACGTAAACCATATTAAATGAATTTTTGACGAACGTGCATGGCTTCCTCAAAAAACTGTGCTGATGGAAACACACTCAGAATATCATTGGTGGTTCCAATTTATTAGAACTGTTGATGAGCTCCGGACATTCTTTCTTTTATGAGCACGCTGTCAAGTTCAGTTCTAAATGGAGCAGCCTGTGAGTTATGGCCTATGCATGCTTCAGAAATTACTACTGTAACTCAAGTCACTGGGAAGATGCCCTTGATTACAACTGGCTGCTCTCCTGTAGCAACACTTTCTGAAAAAAATTGTTTTGCTTGTCAGCTCAGACAATCACATCACCTCTGGTTTAGGGGGAAATGCAGATTAGCAAAGAAGCATTCCAGTGAAAATTGCCTAGTGACCCTCAAAAGGCCCTTTCATGCAGTGAAAAAGCCTGACTGTAAAGGCCTTACGTCGAGAGACTTCCCTTCTTGAATGTCCCAAGGCATCCCTCTTGGAGAAGGATAATTGACGGAGAACACCTCTCATGAATGTACAGCCTCTTCAAGAGGCTGGTTAGAGGTAGGCTGATGACATTGCGGCGATATTATCAGCCTGAGACACAGGCATTAATGTCATTAATGATGGTGCACAGGATTTCTGCCTGGATACTAAGACTGGCTGCAAACATCTGTCTTGGCTGATCTGAGGCCGCCATGATCCATTACAGGGCGCTTTTCGCCTCAGCGCGTATGAATGGCGTCAACTCAGTGAGTGGCACTACAGCATCAGTTGCCGTAGCTCCATCAGCTCCTGAAGATGCCAGGAGGCGCCACTCAACATGAATGCAATGCAGGAACAGCATTTTAGGGTTGGTCCTTGAAAGCTAGGTTTATATTTTCCCTCCACGCTTAAATCTGGCCTCCAGGCGAAGGCCTGGCACGAAAGCGTCTAGAGAGAAAAATGATGCAAGCCCCACACTGTAATAATGAACGTTAGAAACAACAGACTATTAACAGGATTTTCTGCTTTTATTTCAGATTTCCAGCATCTCTGGAATTTAGCTTTTGTGTTTTGTACAAGGGTGGGTCTGTAACATACAGAATAAACTCAGTGGGATGAAAAGCAACCGTTTCGTATTATTTTTTTGAGTCAAAAGGCTAAATCCATTTTCAGAACATGGAAAGTAGATTATGGATGGCCTATTTATCATGGGACGAATACTCTGCACAATTGCAAAACTATTTCCATTAAGCATCAGCGGAAATGCAATTGTTTATCCAAATTGATAGGTTCTTGAGATTAGACTGAAGTCGATTCGTGGAGTGATTAGTGCGGTATGGAGTAAACCATGAAAGTCTGCAGGCATTGTGATTTTAGTAAAGGTACAGAAATGCTGCAGGTCTCACAGGTCCCTAGGAGATAACGATATATCACCGATGTTTCATGCCTGAGTTAAAAACAGGCAAGGAGTCTATGTTAAAAGGCTGGTGAAAAGGTGCTAATGGCTCATAGCTTTAACCTGCTGGTCCACAGGACCAGCAGCTGTTCACTAATGAGCTATTAACAGGCAGGGAATAAAAGGTCTGTGTGTGTCTACATTAAACCAGTCTTGAGTTGACTACCTTTGTGAAGCATCTATCGTAGTAGCTGCTACAACATTGTAATTGATGATGGACCTGAAACATCAGTTGTTTGAATACAAACATTACTAAGAATGTGATTTCACAGTAGAAAGGACAAATTGGCTTCCAATAAGCACTTATTGGGTCAATTCTAACAGCTGCAAAAGAATTAGTTGTGCGGGATAAATGTCAAATTTTTAGCAGCAGTGTGTTCTGGAAAATGGTCTGTGACCCATGGTAACCATCGACAGGCGTGTGTTAGTAACACAGAAGATAGCTGACCTAAGGAAAAATCCTTGAGTCATGTGAAAGATGCTTCAAGTGGCAGAATTCCCACTTGTTCACATATTAATTGCAGGTACCAGAGGATATCAGTTTAAGGTGAGTGGAGGATAGTTTTGGGGGGATGCCAGAGATACACTTTTACTCAGTGGTGGTTGCCTGGAATGCATTGCTGGAGGTGGTGGGGGGAGGCTGGTACCATAGGGACATTCAAAAGACTTGGATAGAGACAATAATGTTAAAAAAATAGGTGTGAGGGAGGGAAAAATTAGGATGCTTATGGAGAAGATTTACATCTACTGTGGTGTAATGTTCCATGTTCTACATTCACTCTTTGCAGCAAAGCCAATGAACAGAGGCTCTTGAGAAGGGGGAGGTTGACTCGAATGTGCAGCGGTGACAGGAGTTCCACAGTCCCATTAGAGTTCCTGGACTATCTCCCATCAACAATAAAGAGAGTTTGTGGGGATGAATTTACCTGATGTCTGGAAGAAATTGTACAATATATAAGAACCAAGGGTATTAATGTTTAGAATACCCTTGTTCGAATCCCACACTGTCTGTAACGAGTTTGTACGTTCTCCCCGTGTCTGCATGAGTTTTCCCCAGGGGTTGTAGGTCAATTAGGTGTAATTAGTTGGCATGGGCTTGTGGGCTGAAAGGACCTGTTACGATGATGTATGTCTAAATTTTTTTTCAAAATTGCTAGAGAAATTAAGTTTAGGAGTAGGGAGGTTATGTTGCAACTGTACAGGATATTGGAGAGGCCACATTTGGAGTACTGCGTGCAATTCTGGTCTCCTTACTTGAGGAAGAATATCTGACCTTGGAGGCAGTACAGAGGAGGTTACCTAGACTGATCCCAGAGATGAGGAGATTAGCCTATGAGGAGAGATTGAATCATCTGGGACTGAAATTGCTGAAATTCTGGAGTAAGAGGCGATCTTATGGAAATGTATAAAATTATGGAAGGAATCAATAAGATAGAGGTAGATAATGGGGGGGGGGGAATAAGATTCAGGGTAGTAGATTTAGGATGGAGATGAGGAGGAACTGCTTTTCCCAGAGAGTGGTGAATCTATGAAATTCTCTGCCTGTGGAAGCTGTGCAAGCTTTCGGTAAACATATAAGACAAGATTGGATAGATTTTTGCTTAGTAGGGGAATTGAGGGATATGGAGAAAGGCAGATAGATGGAGATGAGCCAATCATCAGATCAGCCATGATGTCATTCAATGACTGAACAGGCTCGAAGAGCCAAATGGTCTACACCTACACCTATTTCTTATGCTTTTATGTTCTTAAAAAGCAACAATAGCTAATACCAGAGGACATCCATTTAAGGTGGAGTGAGGATAGTTTTGGGGAGATGTCAGATTCTGGAGAAAGTCTTGGCCTCCCTGCCAGTGTTCCCTCTAAGCTGTGTGTACATGCACAAATGGTCTGTGTGCATGCACATGAAGGCAACCAATGTGCACACATTTTGTTCGCGTGCGTGCACAGTCCACTTTGTGCAAATGTGCACACAGCTTAGAGGGAACATTGCTCCCTGCCTATCTGGAATATGGTGGATTGCGGGTGGTCATATGTCCTCCCTGTCTGGATCTTATTCAGAAGTCACATTACCTGTCAATCAAGGCTGTGGACTCTGGTCACCCATTAGTGCACACCTTGCCATTGGCTTGTTTAAATTTTCTGGAGTCATTATTGGCTTGGCACCCAGATCAGAACAGTATTAAACATTAATGCATAGCACATTCTTTCTCTCTGTCTTGTGGTCCAAGTCCCGGCCATTGCTCCATGCTACTGTGGACATCGCTGGAAGTGTCATGGGTAAGGTGTCCACAGCACTGAAGCTGAGTATTGCAATGGATCAATACTTGCAGAGAGCTGCATCCTCGTTGGTACAGGGAGCCAGGTATGTGTAAGGGTCCCTCTTTGTAGTGTGTACACTCAAGTGTGTGAGCATGTTGAGCATAGGTTGTTGTCGGAATCCAACCTAGGTCCAAGCTGTATGCCTATATCATTGTTTAAGTGAAATAGAAATCGAGTACCATTTAACTGTTGTCTCCCGTGTGTTAATTAAAGTTGCATGTGATGGTAATACTCAAGACTCATCTCTCTGTGAACCAATTGAACCTGATACTCTTCCCAACACAACACAGATAAGTTTCTTTTAACACAGGATGTTAGGTGTCTGGTATGCTTTGCGGAAGATGGTGGTAGAAATGGGTATAATGAGGACGTTTAGAAGGCTCCAAGGCACACAAATGTAAGAAAAATGGAGGGTTATGGGCTGTGAGGAAGGGAAGGGTTAGATTCATGATGGAGTTGGTTTACAGAGGTCGGCACAACATCGTGGGCTGAAGGGCCTTTATTGTGCTGTAGTATTCTAAATCATTAAGGCAAACGGGAAGTGAAGGTCACTGGGAATTTCACCATTATTGTCCACCCCTAAATGCTTCTGAACGTTGGAGATAGTTAAGAGTTAACCTAAATGGTGTGACAGCACCTTTATACTAGATAAGGATGGCAGATGTTCTCTCCTCAAGGACATTAGTGAATCATTTGGGTTTTTACATCAGTCTAGTCATTTGTGCTTAGGGTTGCCAAAACCTGGTTTTTGTTTTGTGTTTGGTCAAGATTTATTTTATGACATGAATTTAAACCCAAGGGTCTAGGTTGATATTCAAACTCTTGTGGCTGTAGCTCAGATTCAACCATGGCATGACTGCATGTCGATTATGTTTCAGATAGATGAAATCATCTCTGTCAGGAAATTGCAGAAGAAGGGTGACAGAATTAAAAATAACAGTGTTTTACAAGTTATGCTGTCCTTATCACTCTGGGGTGTAAAATGTATATAACAGAAGAGGCATTTAGGAGGCCAGATTACCCGGTCTGATCTTAACAGCTACATTGAAAACCAAAGCTAATATATAATGAAAATGGAAAACACAAGGTAGAGACAATGGCTGGAAATAACATAGAACAAAAAACAATGCAGAAGAAGCCCTTTGGCCCATATGTTTGTGTCAAATATGATGCTCAAGTTGAACGAAAACTTTGCTGCTTGAACATAATACATATACCTCTATTCCTTGCATGTCCATGCATCTATAAAAGAAGTCTCTTAAATATCACTATTGCATCAGCTTCTACCAAGACTCCTGACCCTCCTCTTCAGGCACCAACTGCTCTCTGTGTACAAGATTTTCCCCATACATCTCCCCCACCTTAAACACGAGAATTCTACCAGGTGATATTTTCACCCTGGGCAAAAGAATGTGTCTCTCATAATATTATCAGGTCTTCCCTCAGCCTCTGCTGCTCTAGAGAAAACAACCAAAGTTTGCTCAACCTCTCCTCATTGCTCATCTAATCAAGATGACATCCTGGTATATCTCCTCTGAACCCTTTCTACGGTCTCCACCTTGTTCCTGTAAAGTTAGTGACTAGAATTACCCACAAAATTCCAAGTGCAGCCTAATCAAGGTTTTACATAGCGAGTATCGTGTTATATGGTGAGCTCTCCGCTGGCCACCGTGTCAGAGGTGCAACAAAGAAGAGGTACAAGGACTGCCTAAAGAAATCTCTTGGTGCCTGCCACATTGACCACCGCCAGTGGGCTGATATCGCCTCAAACCGTGCATCTTGGCGCCTCACAGTTCGGCGGACAGCAACTTCCTTTGAAGAAGACCGCAGAGCCCACCTCACTGACAAAAGGCAAAGGAGGAAAAACCCAACACCCAACCCCAACCCACCAATTTTCCCCTGCAACCGCTGCAACCGTGTCTGCCTGTCCCGCATCGGACTTGTCAGCCACGAACGAACCTGCAGCTGACGCGGACATTTACCCCTCCATAAATCTTCGTCCACGAAGCCAAGCCAAAGAAGAAGAAGACATAGACACCACATTACTTCCTTACTCTAATGCCATGTGTTTTCTTCACCACCCTATCTCCTTGCATGATGACTTCCAAGGAGCTTTGGACGTAAACCCCGAGATCACTCTGCAGCTGAACACACAGATCCCTTTTTAAAGGTCCTACCATTAACCATAAACCTTGTACTTGACCTCCAAAATTGCAACACCTCACACTTGTTCAGATTAAACTCTGGCATTTCTTTGCCCATATCTGTAATTGATCCTGTTGTATATTTTAATAGCCCTTCAAATTGTCCACAACTCCACCATTTTTGTGCCATCTGCAAACTTTCCAATTCACTGTTTAAGTCATTTATATCGATATCATAAACAACAGGGGTCCCAATACCGATCCCTGCAGAACACCACTAGTCATGAATTCCAGCCAAAAGAATTCACTTTCACTGTCTTCTTTGACCAAGTTAATTATGAATCCAAACCATCAATTCACCATAGACCTCATGCACCTGTACTTTCTGGATCAGGCTACTGTGAGGGACTTGTCAAATGCCTCCCTGTAGACTATATCTATTGCCCTCCTCTTTGTCACCTTGCTAAAAACAAATTAAAATTTTAAGACATAACCTGTCCCACATAAAGACATTCTAATTATCCCTAATCTCACCATACCTTTGTAAATGTTATTCCTAATTAAACTCGGCAGTAGTTTTCCTATCACGGATGTGAGGCTCAATAGCTCGATTGTCCTTATTTTCCTTTTTGGACAAATGGAACATTGACTATTGTCCAATCCTCCAGGATGATCAATAACCTGGCCTATATCCCATCAAACCATGGAGGTTTTTCTATCTCAATGCTCTTCAAGCAAACCAGCACCACTTATTTCTTGCGCTCAAAACGACTCAACACATTGATATTCTCCACACAATCTTTTCCTATCTTCTATGTCCTTTTCCTGGTATCACTGCCCACATAACCTGCAGTACGTGAAGAGGAGGACATTTGGAGAGTAATCAAGTTCTGTGACAGATTGTTATATTGTATATAGATAAGTTTTAAAGGAGATAAATTGTGGCAGGTTTTTTTGTGCTTGCTTTTTAAAAATTGGATGTAGAAGAAATGTTAAATGGGAGCTGAGGACAGCAATGAGTTTTTCTTGCACTTTTTAGCCGCTTTCTGAAATTTTCAATGGTTCGATTTTGTAATTCAACTTCCTGATCGATGGGAACCATTCCATGAATTCTCCATGGCAGCTTGGTGACAAAGGAAACCTGACTGCGCTTGGCTCAGTTTTTCTGCCTGGTTCTGTTTTGCATTGGAGGAAATAACAAAAGACAAATAATAGAATCACTAAGCTGAATCAATGAGAAATTACTGATGGATGACATCCCACCTGTTGTGCGACCAGCAACTCAGAAGAAGTCATGGGAGGGTCTTAAAGTTGAACGTATCAGGATAATAATGCATCCATTTCTTAATCTGTTTTGAAGTCATGCTCATTCATGTTGCAACAGCTTTTCCTGCCTCATTCCTCCAGGATTTAAAACTAATTCTTCTGTTTATAGGGAGCTCCAACCTTGATTCATGTCATCAGTTACAAGCGTTAGGTCAGCCACTATCCCTGGTTTGCCATGGGTTTTAAAAGCTTTCTTTAATGTCACGGAATGGGGATCATATTATTCTTACACAAAGCTCACTTACCTTGTGATAAGTGAAGTACCAGTTTATCTAAGTCCATTGATTTATAATGCTGTTCCATTTTTTTACATGTGGGGGTTGAAGCTAGCCAGGGATTGCATGGTATTCATTGCTGCCACAGGCTTGACTTATGGAATCTTTCTTAGTCTATCAAGATTTATTTCCACTGGCACAAAATAAACGTATTTTAAACCAAAGTACTCCATGATCAAATTATATTTGCATGCTTGGAAGTAATAATATCAGTAATGATCACCCCAAAGGAAAAGGAAGGCCAGCTTCCGCACACGTTAACACTTATACATCTCAATTCTGTGCTGCACTGATTTTCAGGATGGGTAGTGTTTCGGTGGAAAATCAAAAAGACTGCAAATGGTGGAAACTGAAACTAAGACAATGCTGGAAATATTTAGGAGGTCAAGTCACATCTTTGGGAAGAGACATAGGTACATATAATTTTTACTGTCATGCAATAAAAGAGAAATGTAATAATACATGAAATTGCTTTTAATCTGGCATGAGGCAGGCAAAGATTTTCCATTAGCATAGCCCAACGCTCCTTACAGTCAGAGAAGTAGAAGCAAAAGAGAATCCATCCCAGACTCACTGAGAGTCCATGGATTCACCTCCAGCACTCCCACAGCCTCTGTAGCCACACATAACTCCAGTTCAGTTCAAACCATCGGAATCCTGAGCCCAGATCCAAACATGATCAGGAAGCCTTCAGCGCCTCATGCCCTTTGAGACCCCTCCTTGCCCTCAGCATCCTTGCCATCAGAATGAGGATGTGTTCGCAAGAGTGAGTTGGGTTCTCATGAGCCAGTCTCCAATAGCCCACAGCCCTAGTGTGAGTCCTTTTACCTCATGTCACCAACAGCTCACAAACCATGTGTGTACCTTCCCCACAGGTCGCTGACATCTTGCTACCTGTGTGTGTCCTTCAGCTACAAAGCCCTTGATGGTCCATCACTGTGGTCTCCTCTGCTCCTCCTTCTCAAGCAGGGTTGGGGGGGGGGGATTGTCCTCCCCATTACTGGTGCCCTGCACCAAAATACTGCTGCTCTGGTGTCTGCAGCCCCCCAAGACCAAACACAGGCACTGCCATCTTGGGCCTGTCCAATTCCACCAAACCATAAAGCTGACTATCTTAAAGTTGAATATATTCAATGACACAGCCCTTGCAACTCTCTAGGATATAAATTTCCTGGATTCATTACAAGTCTGAGAGAATAAATAGGGAATTTTTAACCTGAATTTATGCCCTTAATTCTAGGTTGGCCCATGAGCAGAAAATTCACCTCAGAATCTAACCTGTCAACTCAGAATTTTAAAAATTGCAAAGGAACAACTCTCTTTTTTCTAAATTCCAGATCTGTAGAAAAGGGACAGGTTGCACTTGAACTGGAGGGGGTGTTGTGCATGGGTTGGGGTGTGGGAAAGTGTGTGAGGGAGGTGAATTTGTGCGGAGGAGTGTGTGGGGGAGGTGTGTTTGGGCGAAAGAGTGTGTGGTTGTGTGGGAGAGGTGTGTGTATGTGAGGGGCGAGGGGAGAGGTGTGTGGGTGTGCGTGGGAGGTTTATGGAAGAGGTGTGTGTGGACTGTGTGAGAAGGGGAGGTGTGTGTGAAAGTGTGTGTGGTGTGTGGGGGAGGTGTGTGAGCCATCAAAATCTTGTGGGTATAAGTTCAAGGTGAGATGGAAAAGATTTAAAAAGAAACCGGTCCAGTTTATTTACACACATTGTGATAGTTTTGTGGCCCAAGCTACCAGAAGTGTTGAGAAGAGAACAGTTACAGCGGTTAAAATATATTTAGACAGGTACATGGATTGGCAAAGTTTTGAGGGATATGGTCCAAATGCAGCTAAATGGGACTAGCTTCTCTAGACAACAGTCAACTGGGCCCAATGGCCGATATCCATCCATATAACAACTTGCCTCCAATCATGGCTGAGATCGTACAAGGTAATTTGGCAGGTATCTGGGTAGTGTTGTATAACAAAGGGATCCAGTACTGTACATAGTACTTTGAAAGTGGAATCACAGAAAGCTAGAGTGATCAAAAAGACTTTGGCACATAAGTCTTCATCAGTCTAAGTACTGAATGCAGAGATTGGGAGGTTTCAGTTGTTTAAGATGTTGGCAAGGCCACATTTGGAGCACTGTGTTTAGTTTTGGACCCCATACTACAGGAAAGATGAAGTCCAACTGGAGAAGGTGCAGAGAAGATTTAAGAGAATGTTGCTTGAACTCAGGGTTGAGCTAGAGGGAGAAGTTAAGCAGGCTAGCACCTTATTCCTTGGAATGCAGGAGGGTGAGGGGTTGAAGAGGAAGTCAGGGGAACACAACCTCATCGACGGCTCAGTAGTGGAGAGGGTCAAGAACTTCAAATTCCCGGGTGTCAACATCTCTGAGGATCTGTCCTGGAGTCTTCACATTGATGCCATCACAAAGAAGGCATGCCAGCGGCTATACTTGGTGAGATGTCTGAGCAAATTTGATATAGTACTGAAGACTCTCATAAACTTCTCCAGGTGCACCATTGAGAGCATTCTGGCTGGTTGCATCACTGCCTGGTATGGAGGCGCCAACTCTTAACACATGAATAAACTCCAGAGGATTGTTAACTCAGCCTGCAACATCACAGGCACCAGATTTCACTCCATCGAGGTCAACTACATGAGGTGGTTTCTTAAAAAAGCAGCCTCTATCCCCAAGGACCCCCACCACCCAGGCCATGCCCTCTTCACTCTGCCACCATCAGGAAAAATGTACAGGAGCCTAAAGACGAGCACAAGGACAGCTTCATCCCCGCTGCCATCACATTCCTGAATAATCAATGAATGTCTTACCCTTTGTGCTCTATTATTTTTATTATTTTATTTTTATATTTTATATCATATAAAATATGATATATTACGAATGTTTGTGCAATGTTGCTGCCACAAAACACTAAATTTTAAGACTTGTTCATGACAAAAAAATTGATTCTGATTCTGATCTCACGGAGGAATAGACATTTTCTTCGAGTAGCGGAAGCAGTAACCTGCGAACATCAGTTTAAGGTGGGTTGGGAGACATTTCACAAGAAGCTGAGGGGTAACTTTTTAACACACATAGTACTGAGTGTAGGGGAAGGGATCCCAGAGGAGGTGCCTGGGGCAGGTACTATTGAATGTTAAACAAAAGAATTCTACAGAAACATGGATAGGATGGGATTAGTGGGATATGGGAAAAACACAGACAGGTGGGTGGGACATTTTTGGCAGCATGGGCAATTCAGGTCAAAGAACCTGTTTCCATGCTGCATGACCTTGACTACATTTCAAGGGATCTAGACATGAGAACTGATTAAACATTTTGCCATATTTCAGTTCTGGAAAACCTGAACCTTCAAATGTAATTTTCATCAGAGAGGCCTAATTAGGATGTGGTAACCCTGAAAGATCGCTGGGAGTAGAGTCTTTGCAGATCACGCTCGTATTGCATTGAGGAAGATTCATGTGATGCGCTATGAATTGCATTGTCTACTTTCACTATGGGAAATGTCCAGCTCACTTGAATTGGTTCCTGTATAGATTGGGTTAATGCAAAAAGGCTTTTTCCACTGAAGTTGGGTGAGACGTGAACTAAAGGTCATAGGTTAAGGGTGAAAAGTGAAATGTTCCAGGGGAACATTAGGGGGAACTCCTTCACTCACAGGGTGGTGAGAGAGTGGAACGAGCTGCCAGCAGAGGTGGTGGATGTGGGCTCAATTTCAGCATTTAACAGAAGATTGGACAGGTACACGAAGGGGAGGGGGATGGAGAGTTATGGCCTTGGTGCAGGTCGATAGGACTTGACAGAATAAATAGTTCGCCACAGACAAAAAAAAATCTGATATTCTCTATTCCCTTCCATCCTGTTTGATTTATTTATTTATATTCTCCTGTTCTGAGATGCTGGTCTACAGTCCACTGCTTCCTCATTCCCCCCTCAAAGAGCAATATAATGATCTGAAATATTAAACTTATGACAGTTTTCTGAAGTAAATAACATAGAACAAAACAATAGAACAATACAGCACCATATTAGGCCCTTTGGCCCACATCTGTGCTGACCACCAAGCCCAATTTAAACTAACACTGCTGCTTGCACATGGTACATCTATCTATTCTGTGCATATCCATGTCTCTGTCAAGAAGCCACTAAATATCACCATAGTATCTACTTCCACCACTACTCATTCCAGCCCCTTCCAGGCACCTGCATTCAGAAAAAAAAAATTCCCCACCCATTTCTTTTAAACTCTCCCCCAAGTTGGAATTGTGGAAGAAAATTCCTACCTCTGAATCTTGCAACGTTAATGAATTCTTCCTTGTTGCATCCAACATTTTTTTCCTTCCCCCATGTTTCCAATTCTTTTAGGATGAGTAATTAACCTAATTCTTAATCAAGTTGGACTATTTTCAAGTGCTTGACAATTTAATCATTCCTGGATTTTGTAATCCTAAGGAGTTATGTTCGTCGTTGGATGAAAGTTTAAAATTCAGGCAATAGCTCATTCATTCTGTGACTAAATTCCAGGCCTCTGCAGAGCATTACCCGACTTACATTTTGTTTCTACAATGCAAAAGGATCACCACCCTGTGAACACCAAATGCTATCCTGGGTCAGAAGGAGTAGGTAAATTTCACTGTTAAACCCAAGTCTCTCCTTCCCTCCAGTTCCCCTCCCATTCCCCTTCCTTCTCCGTTCAGAGAGTGACCACCTCCCCTGATCATTTCTCAGCTTTTCTCTCTTCTACCTTCCCCCTCACAACCACCTTTTACCCATTCGTCTGTTCTCCTCCCCCTGCACCTCCCTCCCTCCTCTCCCCCCCCCCTTTTTATTCAGACTCCTACCTGCTTTTTTTGCTCATACCTTGATGAAGGTCTCAGGCCCGAAATGTTGGTAACCCTTTACTTCCATTGATGCTGCAGGGCCTGCTGAGTTTCTCCAGCACGATTGTGCATTGCACCACATTCACAGCATCTGCTGACTTTCCTGTGGATGCACTATCAATAACACAAAAGACTGGAGTTACAGAATGATAGGCTTTTATTTGCATTCAACTTGAAGGTCATCCTGTGCTGTGACCCAGGCTTTCTGGGGAGGGGTTATGGAGTTGAAACCTTTATACAGGATCAAGAAGGAGGAGCCATAGGTACAGTCACAGGATGGGGCAGAGCCAGATAAATGAGTGCTCTGCAGTTCACCACACCTCAATCCCAACTGGTTCCAAGACATTCTGCCATGGTTTGTAGCACTAATTAGTGACAGGATACAACACATTGTGCTTTGGAAATTTGGTTCCATAATAGCACAGAATTTGGGAAGCAGAGTGGTACACACTGCCACATGGTATCATTAACAGGAACGACTGGGATGAATTTCTCAGGTGACATTGTGAAGAAAGCAGGTCAGCACTTCTACTTCCTCAGGAGATTGCAGAGGTTTGGTATGACACTGTATGGCAAATTTCTGCAGATGCATGGTGGAAAGTGTGCTGACTGGCTGCATCACAATAGAGTATGGGGACACCAATATCCCTGAGTTTAAAGCCTTGCAAAAGGTAGTGGACGCAGCCCTGGACCTCTCAGGCAAACCCCTCCCCACATCTACAGGGGACACTGCTGTTGGAGAACAGCAGCAATCCAGGATCACATCACCCAGCACATGCTCCATTCTCACTGCTATTATCAGGAAAGAGGTCTAGGTGCCAGAAGACTCAGACCACTAGGTTTGGGAACAGCTGCTACCCCTCCACCATCAGACTACTCAGCAACAAACTCAATCAGTAATTCATTTTACGATTCCTAATTTGCACTTCATTTATTTTTTTCTATCTTTATTGTACACTCAGTTTGTTTACTTTTCTTTATTTTTTTACATGTGTACTATGGATGCAGATTTTGTGTACTACTAACAAGTAGTAATTCCACTTTGCCCGCAGGAAAAGAATCTCAGGGTTGTATGTGACATCATGTATGTATCATAGAATATTACAGCACAGAAAACAGGCCCTTTGGCCTTTCTAGTCTGTGCCAAAATATTACTCGTCCCACTCACCTGAACCCAATCCATATCCTTCCATATCCCTCCCATCCATGTACCTGTTCAAAATAAATGTTAAAATTGTGCACTCATTCACAACTTCAGCTGATAGGAGTGAAGAAATTTCCCCTAATGTTTCCATAAACTCTTTCCCATTCACCCTTAACCCATATCCTCTGGTTTGTTTCTCACCTAGCAGTCAAAAGAGCCTATTTGTATTTACTCTATCTATAGCCATCATTATTTTGTAAATCTCTATCAAATTTCCCTTCATTCTTCTACATTCCAGGGAATAAAGTCTTGACCTTTCACCTTTAACTCGGTTCCTCAAGTCCTGGCAACCCCCTAGTAAATCATCTCTGCACTCTTTCAATCTTATTGATATATTTTCTGTAGTTAGGTGACCAAAACTGCACACAATGCTCCAAATTTTACCAACTTTACCACAACTAACCAAGTCCTATTCTCACTTATTTGATTGATAGAGACCAGTGTGACTTGAGAAATCACCATGAAGGAAGATGTCAAAATGAAATTTATTAAGCAGGGTGATCCTTGGACCATGGGCTATGTATCGAGGAATCAGCTTCAGAGACTGTCGAAGAAGTGGTAGCCCTGCTGTCATGAACGCTGCATTTCTTTTTGAACAGTCTCCTCGTTACCATTGTTCTTGAAGTCAGAGCAGAACTGCTGTATGATGAACCTTGGACGTTAATATCACGACAAGTGAAGAGCAGGGTTCTTGGCCTCAGCTCAGATCTGCTCTGTTAACCCTTTCATGACTCATTAGTAAATCAAGAAATGGTGGTCATCCACCTGCCAAAAAGGGGTAAAAGCATTCTGCAGAAAATCCGACATAAAGCTGCACAGAACTTGAGGAGAGTTCAATACTGTGCTCGTCCCCTGCCCCCTCCCACCTCTCCTCTCCTCTTCCACCCCCCTCCACCTGCTGAATGGCCCAAGTCCAAAATAGGCTTCCGATAGAAGATGTGTGCCTGTTGAGCTTCTCCTGCATGTTTGTATATTGGACTCAACCCCACATCATCTGCAGAATTTCGTCTTTAACAGCACTTGAGAAACTATTTTCTGATCCGCTCTGGACACATCTGAGGAACTTCAATTTTTCATTAATGGTTTTAAGAGCTAACAGCTGCAATGACTTTTTGGCATCTGAGTTTATATCTATGAAGTAAAATTAGCTTTTGTTAAGGATAATGCAATGTTTTAAGTCATTCTTGAAGTAGTGATTACATTAATTTTCCCTTGGTCTGCTTAGTATCTTCACACATTTACATTACTACACTGAGCTAACCTACTTCTCACTCAACTGGCCAAACTGAATTTGACATCATCAGGAGAAAAGGTTCAAATATAAAAGGGAAGTGCAGGAAATACTTAGCAGGTCAGGCAGCATCTGTGGAAAGTGAAACAGAGTAAAAGTTTCAGGTTGAAGACACTCTTTCAAAACAGTGAAGATAAATTAGTTTCATATTATAGAGGAAGACGAGTCACTGGGCAGACTGTGAGAAAAGTTAAGAAGGCTTGTGGCATGCTGGACCTCATTAATCGAGGGGTTGAGTTCAAAAATCGTGAGGTAATGTTGCAGCTCTATAAATCTCTTGTGAGACTGCACTTAGAATATTGTGTTCAGTTCTGGCCACCTCATGACAGGAAGGATGTGGAAGCTTTGGAGAGGGAGCAGAAGAGATTTACCAGGATGTTGCCTGGATTGGAAAATGTGCCTTATGAGGCAAGGTTAGCAGAACTAGGGCTTTTCTCTTCAGAGAGAAGGATGAGAGGTGACCTAATAGAGGTCTACAAGGTTATCAGAGGCGTACATAGACAGCCCGCACCTTTTTCCCAGGGCAGGAACAGCAAACACCAGAGGGCATCTCTACAAAGTGAAGGGAGGAAAGTTTAGGGGAGTCATCTGAGATAGATTTTTTTTTACACAGAGATTTATGGGTGGCTGGAATGGATTGCAGGTGTGGTAGTGGAGGCTGGAATAATCAGGGGATTTGAGAGACTCTTAGGCACATGGATAAAAAAATAATAGAGTTATGAGGTACAGAGGGTTTGGTTTATTTTGGTAGGTCGGCATTGTGGGCCAAATGGCCTCTACTGTGCTGTAATGTTCTATGTTCTATGTAAGCAACAGGGTGTAGCTGAAAGGGAGAGGTCAGGATTGTCATGGGGATGAGCTGTGGATGAATCATTAAAGTAACTAGGAGAGAGAACATGAAAAAAAAAACAGGTGTGAAATAAAGCAGAGAGAGGGAATGGGGGAGGGGACAGAAAAGGGAGAGAATAGGAGAAAGAAAGGGAGAGCGGAGAGGAGGAGAGGAGAGGAAACAGGGGGTCGGGAGGAAGGGTGGAGAGTGGAGGGTGGGGTGGAAATGGGGAGAGTGGGGGGAGACACCACAAAGGAGGGAAAAGGATACATAATGTGGATCTGGAAGAAGAAATGTCTTACAAGTCAGGCTGGGCTTGTGGAGAGAATAAGTCTGAGCCAAAATGACAGATGGATGGCCCACAGTAGAAATGGCCACTTTAGCTGAGAGGCAATCTCACAGAGACGTATAAAATGTTGACAGGACTAGACAGCTTTGATGAAGTTCTCCTGCTCTTTCCACTGACTGTCTTCCCTTTCCACATTGAGTCTTAACGTTTGTAGTTGGGAAAATGCTTGAAGCTGTCATTAAGGATGAAATAGCGAGATATTCAGAACGAAGGGGTTCCATCAGGCAGATGCAGCATGGATTCAGAAAGGACATGTTTTGTTTGACAAACTTGCTGAAGTTCTTTGAGATATAATGGGTGCGGTTGATAGAGGGGAACAAGTTGATGTTGTATATTTGGATTTCAAAAAGGTTTTTGATAAGGTGCTGCGCAAGAGACTTACCAATAAGGTACAGATTAATGGAGTCAGGGGAAATATATTGGCATGGATTGAGGATTGGTTAACAGACAAAAGTCGGGATAAATGAGTGTTTTTCTGATTGGCAGACAGTGGGAAGTGGGGGGGGCACAGGGGTCGGTGCTGGGCCTGCAGCTGTTCATCATTAACATTGGTGATTTGGAAGAGGGGATAGAGTGTCATATAGCCAAGTTTGCAGATGATAATAAATTGAGTGGAAAAGCAAATTGTACAGAGGATGCAGAAGGATATAGTTAAGTTAGGTGAGTGGGCAAAGGTTTGGCAAATGGAGTACAATGTTAGTAAGTGCGAGGTCATCCACTTTGGTAGGAAAAATAGAAGAGCGGATTATAATTTAAATGGTGAAAACTGGAGCATCATGTAGTGCGGAAGGACTTGAGAGTACTTGTGCACAAATTGCAAAAAGTTGGGTTGCAGGTACAACAGGTTATTAAGAAGGCAAATGGGATGTTGGCCTTCATTGCTAGAGGAATTGAATTCAAGAGTGGGGAGGTCATGCTCTGAGGTCAGTACAAGGTACTGGTGAGGCCACATCTGGAGAACTGTGTGCAGTTCCGGCCTTCATACTTGAGGAAGAAGGCAGTCTTGGAGGCAGTCCAGAGGAGGTTCACCAGGTTGTTCCTGGAGATGAGAAGGTTGACCTATGAGGAGACACTAAATTGCCTGGGATTATATTCACTTGAATTCAGAAGAATGAGAGGAGGTCTTGTAGTAACATATAAAATGATGAAAGGGATAGATAAATTAGAGGCAGGAAAATTGATTTTACTGGTAGGTGAGACCAGAACTAGGGGACTCAGCCTCAAGGTTCAGGGGAGTAGATTTAAGGTGGAGATGAGGAAAAACTGTTCTTCCCAGAAAGTAATGAATTTGTGGAATTCTCTGCCCAGGGAGGTAGTTGAGGTGACTTCATTAAATACGTTTAAGGTTCAGTTAGATACATTTTTACATAAAAAAGGAATTAAGGGATATGGGGAAAAAGGATGTAGGTGGCGATGAACCAATGATTAGATCAGCCTTGACCTTAGTGAATGGTGAGGCAGGCTCAAGGGGCCGACTTCTGCACCTATTCCTTATGTTCTTAAGGGACTTGACCTAGAATGTCAACTCTCCATTTCCCTGACGATGCTGCCTCACTAGCTGAGTTCCTCACCTATCACCCACCAACCTGTGCTCCTTCCTTCCCCCCACCCCCTCATCAACCATACCCCATCTCCATTCTTTTATTTTGGCACCTACTCCTTTCTTGCTATCTCTGATGAGGAGTTTGGCCTGAGACAGCTGCCATCTCTTGCCTTCCCACTGAGTCTCCCAAAATGTTGTGTGTTGCTCCATTTTTCCAGCATCTGTGGTATCTCCTGTTAACTCATTTTTCTGCTCCAGTTTCCAGCCCCACATTCCCTTATCACTCTAATTCCATTCCCAGGATGTTACTTGGATTAGAAGCTATTTTCCAGGAAAGAAAACATGAATTCATTTCCCCGGAGCTCTGAGGGGTGATTGCGAAGTATATTGATTAACTTTTTAAAATTTATTAACCATTTACACCGCAGAAACAGGCCACGTCAGCCCTTCGAGTCCACGCCGGTTCACTTGAACAACTCCACTAGCTCCCTCCTCTCGCTCTCCACCCATAACCCTCCAACCCCCTCATATCCATGTACACATCCAACCTTCTCTTAAATGACAGAAGGGACCCTGTGCAACTATCTCCTCTGGAAAAAAAACAAGAAACATAAAAGATAGGAGCAGGAGTAGGTCATTCGGCCCTTCAAGCCTGCTCTGCCATTCATTGAGATCATGGCTGATCTTAAAAGTTCAGTACCCTGTCCCCGCCTTCTCTCCGTAACGACTAATTCCCTCTTTTGAAGAAATTCAGAAATTTCTGAAGAAATATATCTAATTCCCTCTTAAATATATTCAATGAACCTACCTCTACTGCTCTCTGTGGCAATGAATTCCACAGATTCACCACCCTCTGGGTAAAGAAATTCCTCCTCATCTCGGTTCTAAATGGTTTGCCTATTATCCTCTAACTATGGCCTTCCACATCCCTTCCACATCCATTCTGTCCAGTCCTGCCAGAATTTTATATGTCTCTATGAGAACCCCTCTCAATCTTCTAAACTCCAGTGAGTACAATCCCAAATTGTGCAATCTTTCATCGTAAGGTATTCCTGCCATTCCAGGTATCAGCCTGGTGAATCGCCTCTGCACTCCCTCCATTGCAAGAACATCCTTCCTTAGATAAGGTGACCAAAACTGCACACAATTCTCCAGGTGGGGTCTCACCAAGGCCCTGTATAGCTGCAGTAAGGTATCCTTGTTCCTATACTCAAACCCTCTTGATATGAAGGCCAACATACCATTTGCCTTTTTAACCGCCTGCTGTACCTGCATGCTCGCCTTCAGAGACTGCTGTACAAGTACCCCTAGGTCTCTGCACTTCCCCATCTCCCAATCTATTGCCATTCAAATAGTAATCTGCCCTCCGGTTTGTATTACTAAAGTGGATAACCTCACATTTATCCACATTGTAGTGCATTTGCCATGTATCTGCCCAGTTCCCCAATTTATCCAAATCACACTGGAGCTTCCTGACCCCCTCTTCAGTGCACACAACCTCTCCTAGCTTTGTGTCATCTGCAAATTTGGAGATATTACATCCAATCCCCTCATCTAGATCATTAATGTAAATTGTGAACAGCTGGAGTCCCAGTACAGATCCCTGTGGCACCCCACTGGTCACCGCCTGCCACTCAGAAAATGAGCCGTTTATCCCAACTATATGTCTTCTATCTGCCAGCCAGTTCTCAATCCACATCAATACCTAGACGCCAATCCCATGAGCCTTGATATTGCATGCCAGTCGTTTATGTGGGACCTTATCGAAAGCCTTTTGGAAATCCAGGTACATCACATCCACTGGCTCTCCCCCATCTATTTTACCTGTCACCGTCTCAAAGAATTCCAATAGATTTGTCAAGCACGATTTACCTTTTGTAAATCCATGTTGACTCCGTCCGATCCCTTCTCTGCTAGCCATATACTCCGCTATTACATCCTTAATAATGGATTCCATCATTTTGCCCACTACTGATGTAAGGCTCACCGGCCTATAATTCCCCGCTTTTTCTCTACCCCCCTTTTTAAATAGTGGGGTAACATTAGCTACCCTCCAATCCATGGGTACTGATCCTGAGTCTATCGAGTTCTGGAAAATAACTCTTAAAGCATCTGCTATCTGAATGTCCACTTCCTTAACTACCCTAGGATGTAGATTATCAGGCCCTTGGGATTTATCTGCCTTCAATCCCTTCAATCTCCCCAAGACCATGTCCTTAGAGATACTGATTTCTTTCAGCTCCTCCCTTGCATTAGTCTCTATGTTTCCCAACATCCTTGGGAGGTTATTTGTATCCTCTCTTGTGAAAACAGAACTAAAGTAAGAATTTAATTGGTCTGCCATTTCCTTATTCCCCATATATTCCCCTGATTCTGACTGCAACGGGCCTACTCTGGATTTCACCAATCTTTGCCTCTTGACATATCTATAAACGCTTTTGCAGTTGGTTTTTATGTTTGCCGCAAGCTTACTTTCGTAATTTATTTTTGCTCTCTTGATTAATCCCTTTGTCCTCCTTTGCTGCATCTTGAACTGTTCCCAGACTTCGGATTTGGCACTTTTTTTGGCCAATTGATATGCTCTCTCTTTGGACCTAATGCTGTCTCTAATTTCCCTTGTTATCCACGGTTGAGTCACTTTTTTTGGCTTATTTTTATGCCAAACCAGTATAAATGATTTCTGCAATTCTTCCATTAGATCTTTGAATGCTTTCCATTGTCTATCCACCGTCAACCCCCCCCATAAACACCACCCAATCAATCTTATTCAACTCCTGTCTCATACCATCATAATTCCCTTTATTTAAATTCAGGACCTTAGTCTCGGTTTTAATTTCATCACTCTCCATGTCGAGTGAGAATTCGATCATATTGTGATCGCTCCTACCCAAAGGGCCTCGCACAACAAGATTGCTGATTAGCCCCTTATCATTGCATAATACCCAATCTAAAATGGCCTGCTCCCAAGTTGGTTCCTCGACATATTGGTCTAGATAGCCGTCCCGTAAACATTCAAGAATTCCTCCTCCTCAGTATTTTTACTAATTTAGCTAGTCCAATCTACATGTAAATTAAAGTCTCCCATGATAACAGCTGTTCCCTTATTGCATTCTTCTCTAATTTCTCTTTTTATGCCTTCCCTCACCTCTACATTACTATTTGGAGGCCTATATACCACCCCCACTAATGTTTTCCACCCCTTGCTATTCCTCAGTTCTACCCATATAGATTCCGCATCTTTAGAGTTAATATCCTTCCTGTCAATCATGTCGGCCCCTTCTCTCACCATCAAAGCTACCCCACCCCCTTTTCTTTCTTGCCGATCCCTCCTAAACATTGTATATCCCGGGATGTTAAGTTCCCAGGCTTTCCCACCTTGCAGCCATGTTTCTGTAATCCCAATCAAATCATATTTGTTTGTCTCAATTTATACAGCCAATTCATCTACCTTGTTCCGAATACTTCTTCCATTAAGATATAAAGCCTTCAGATTTGCTTTTTTCACCCTCCTTGCTCTTTCTGATTTTTTTACTTTCACTGCCTAACCTAACTTCTCCTATTTTATCTTTCCTGTCCTTTGCCCTATCATACAGGTTCCCATTCCCCTGCCAAATTAGTTTAAACCGCATCCGACGGCTGCACCAGACCTAGTTGCCAATATATTGACCCCTTGTGGGTTTAGGTGTAACTCATCCTTGTTGTAAAGGTCATGCCTTCCCCAAAAGAGATCCCAATGGTCCAAGAAGCCAAAACCCTGTCTTTTACACCAGCCCCTCAGCCACACATTCATTTGTTTTAACCTTCCATTTTTGTCTTCATTTGCACTTGGCACAGGTAGCAATCCAGAGATCACCACCCTGGCGGTCCTGTTTCTTAGCTTCTGTCCTAGCTCGGTGTAATCCTTTTTTAGTACCTCCTCCCTCCTTTTACCTATGTCATTGGTACCCACATGTACCAAGACATCAGGCTGCTCGCCCTCTCCTTTCAGAATACTCTGGACCCGATTTGAGATATCCCGTACCCTTGCACCAGGTAGTCAGCACACCATACGGGTATACCTATCTGGCTCACAGAATCTCTTGTCTGTAGCTCTGACAATGGAGTCCCCAATGTCCACTGCATTCCTTCTTACCTTTTGTACCACCGTATCAAGCTCAGTGCCAGTGACTTGATCACTGCGGCCAGCTTCTGTCAGGTCATCTCCCTCAACAGCATCCAACACAATATACCTGTTGCTGAGAGGAGTAGTCACAGGTGTGCTCTCCATTTTCCAGGCATTTTTCTTCCCTCCCCTGACAGTTACCCACTTACCTGACACATCTGGTCTCGGGGTAACTATCTCCCTGAAAGTTGAATCTATTAACTCCTCATTCTTCCTTACCAGCCGCAGGTCCTCAAGCTGCAGCTCCAGATCTCCAACTCGGTCCTTAAGGAACTGCATCTCGGTGCACCTGATGCAGATGTGGTTATCTGGGAGGGTGGATCTCACCCATGGTTCCCACATCTGACACCCAGTACAAAGCAATAAGCCCATAGGCATGACTGAGTTAAAATAATGCCTCTTACCTTTCTCCTCGCCTGCTTTCGCCTAACCCTGTTGAGCCAAAGCCTGGAAGTCCCACTCCTTCGCCACGTCGCTCGGTCGCCGGGCCGCTCACCTCACCTTCTCGTCACTTTCACCAAGCTCCACCTCCTTCGACTCACAGCCCGACTCTCTCCGAGCTCCTCCTCCGACTCCCAGCTGAACCATTCTGACACCACTCTATGATTGAAGAAGCACCCTCTAACATTTCTCCTAAAGTTTTTCCCCCTTACCCTTAACTTATGCCCTCTTATTCCAACCTCCCCTGCCTTCAGGGGAAAGAGTCTGCTAATGTCGAGTGAATCTATTCCCTTCATAATTTTAAATACCTCTATCAAATCCCCTCTCAGCCGTCTACAGTCTCCTTAATCTTTCTCTGTACTCTAGGCATTTTAAGCCATGCAACATCCTTGTAAATCGTCTCTGCACCCTCTCCACCTTACCTATATCCTTCCTATAATTTGGAGACCAGAACTGAACACAATACTCCAAACCTGGCCTCACCAATGCCTTAAACAGCCACAGCATCACCTCCCAGCTCCTATACTCTATACTATGATTTATGAAGGCCAGCGTACCATATGCCTTCTTAACCACCCTGTCTACATGGGAATCCACCTTCAGTGAACTCTGTACCATAGCCCCCAGGTCCCTCTGTTCCTCTACATACCTCAATGCCCTCTCATTAACTGCATATGTCTTATTTTGGTTATTTTTTCCAAAATGCAGCACCTCGCACTTGTCTACATTAAATTCCATCTGCCATCTTTCAGCCCACTCTTCCAAACAAACCAAATCCTTCCTCACTATCCACCACTCCCCTATTTTCGTATCATCCACATATTTGTTTACCTCGTTGACCATACCCTCCTCCAAATCATTAATATAAATGATAAACAAGGGACCCAGCACTGATCCCTGAGGCACCCTGCTTATCACAGGCTTCCAACCTGACAGACAGCTGTTAGAGGTATAATAGTTAGAAGAGATTTTTTTCCCAGGGTGGAAATGTCGAATGTGAGAAGGCATAGCTTTGTGGAGTGAGGAGGAAAGTTTAAAGGAGACTTATAATGCCTATGGCAAGCACTGAAATTGTGGTCTCCCTGTTAAAGCTTACTTACTTCAACCCTTCACCCTGCAACCGTCCCTTGCCATTGCCAAGCCATCCACTTCGCCTTCCTCACCACTGTAGAACCCTAAAATAGTCATATCCAACATTGTGTTGGATATATTGAGACACTGGAAAATAATCCACACCTCAGAGGCTAACATTCACTCAATAAAAACAATGGGCAGCATTCCCTGGGCCGAACGGAGTGGCCAGAGTTAAAGGTGTTGAGTGGCTGTCACCATCCCCACAGGCACCCTCTCTTACCTTTGGTGGAAAGGTGAGTCTTGGCGCTGAGCATCTGGTGCAGGCTGGTGGCTAGCTGAATGCAGGATCAATGGCTGTCTTCATTACCCATAATCTCCCAGGAAGTGGGATCCACTCTGCCAGTGCCAGGGAAATGCAGAGCAGTTCCCGCTGCCTGGGAGATTATGGGAAATGAAGACAGCCATTGCTCCTGCATTAACCAGGAGTAATCGACCGAGGTTAACTATGCCACACATATTAGAGTCTTGGACACTTTGGCACTGGATTGCAAGAAGAACCTTCTCCAAGATCATAGCTTATGTGGTGTCTGTTCTACTGAGCCTGACAATCCTTCTTGTCACCTTCCTTTACATCTTGGATGCTTTGAGGAGACAGTGGGTGAACGAGTCACCTCTGGTGAATGAGCTACCTGCCGAGGCTCAGCCACATCCTGTCCTTCCAATGGAACGTGCTGCAGTTACTGCTGGGGTTGCAGAAAAAAAGCACAGGCCCAGATATGCAGCTTCTACATTACCATCTTGATGGACCCGCTGCTGTACGGAGCTGTGGTGAAGGTGTCTCAACATTGAGAAGTTTGCAGTGGAATTGCTGGCAAGGGTGTTCAAATAACACACCTGAGAGGAAGACCACACATTGCTGGAAGTACTGGGTAATAAATACCTAATGGGGGCTGAGTTGGCGGACTTGACCCAAACCATGATGATGAATCTGCAGAAACTGATGCTTTACCAGACAACGGACTGTGACAAGGAATGGAAGCAAGATGGGCTGCTTCATTACTGTTACATAATTATGTTCAGGGCAAGACTACCTCTCCCTGTTTGGCACAGAACGGCCAAAGAGGGCCAAGTACCTAGACCAAGAACACTCAACGTGCACTCCTGTCCCTAAATATCACATGCAAGCTTGCTTTTAAACTCTTACGAGGATTGGTGGGTGAGGGCGCCCCTTCAAGTGGTGTCAATGTGTGCCCATGCCTGGAATCTTCTCCCAGGAGAGGTGATGAAAGGAGAGTTGCTCGTTAGATTTCAGAAGCATTATATCACAAGCAGAAAAAATGAGGGAACGGATGATGTGCAAACAGATGGAATTAGTTCCAATTGGCATCATGGCCAGCACCCACATTATGGGCCAAAGGGCCTGCACTTGAACAGGACAGTTCTGTGCATTATACAAATCTAACTAATGTTTAATATAGGGTGACATGGTAAGTAAGGCCAGCATGGTTAGAGCAATGTTATTACGGTGCCAACGACCCGGGTTCAAATCCAGCGCTGCCTGTAAGAAGTTTTACCTTCTTGACATGAGTGGGTTTTCTCCAGGGGTTTCAGTTCCTTCCCACCCTCCAAAACTGTAGGTTAATTGGTATATTTGGGTGACACGTGCTCATGGGCCAGAAGGGCCTGTTACTGTGCTGTAACTCCAAGTTGAATTAAATATTCATGGTTTAATGTGTACATTTTAGTTTTATCTGGACATTGTTCAGAACTCTCTGCTTGCATTAGCACCTGAATAAGATTACAATCATGGTGTTCAATGAAGATGGATGGCAGAAGTAGTTTATCCCTCCATGCAAATAAACACAAAATACATGTACAACTTCACATGAGGAAGTAGAGATAATAGCAGAGTTTAACACTGGTTAGCCTGAAAAAAATCGACTGGTAAGCAATTTAAAATCCCACTATAATTAATTTATATGCCCCTAGTCCAATCATACTGCCTCTCTGTGCCCTGTAAATTTAACTTGTTTATTCTTAGAGTAGGCACTTAGTCTGCCTGGGACCCGGGTGAGACTACTGGGTCGTGTATGCCTCCTGCACCTTTCAAATAGCAGCCTAACCCTACCTGTTAAATCACTAACCTGGCAATTTAGGGGGGATTCCACCCCTATGATGTGGTGAGTGACACACTATGCAGCCACGGGGAATTCCCTGTTCCCTGTGTTCTTTCTGTTCCCTTTCTGTTTAAAGTTCCAGAGTAACCAGGTGAGCCATTTCCCCTTTCAAATAGGCGGAGGAGGACACCCAGGTAAGTTTTACTGGGTTCCCTGACCACCTCCAAGATAGGTCTGGGACCCCATAGATTTTGACCGGGCTTGCCCAGTTCGTCCCTTTCAAGTAGCCCTGTACCTGGGTCTTCAACCTAGTAAGTTACCTGGTTAACCCTGTTTTACAAGGCAATTTGAAAATGAGGGGCCATATCTTGGTGGATAGTGGAGCCTTATTTAAAAATGCAAATGAGATCCGACGACATCATTTGCAGACATTTTAACCCTGGGCATCCTTTGAAAGAAAGGACTGAACCATTAGAGTTAACATTTTGTAGCAGCAGATTTTGTGCTGCCTTCCATATCTCCTGACCAGAATGTCCTCCCAGTCAATTCCCCATGACTTTTGTACTGGCAATGGCTTTTTGCCAGCAAGATAACATCAGGAAGTTCATGCAAAATGCTCCTTTTTATAGTTATGCAAATAGAATGAAGGATGTATCAATCCATGAAAAATTTCTGTACTTATTGTAAAGCACTTATGTGCACAGATGTCTTTCCAAGCACACAAGTAATAAAAGATACTGGTAAAAACGGTACAATAATTCTTTAATTTATGACTGTCAACCATTTTGAATTTATATACTGTAACATTTAAAATCATACCAGATGGTACTTTTAATATAAATTTCAATGTGATTTATTTCAATGGTTTATATGGAGTAACTGATGGAAAAATATCTTTTTCAGCTGATGGAATCACATGGCAGTTTCCAGCCCCGTTCTCATATAGCCCACAAATTTGTCCATGACATCATCATACTTGCAAAGTTTGCAACGTTTGTCTGAAAAATAAGAAGACAAATTTACTAGGACACTCGTACATAATTCTAACTGATGCAGTGACTTTATAAGCAATTTAGAAAGACAAAATAGCACATCTTTCCAATTAATATGTGTTATTTGCATTTAATAGCTGAGAGTAAGTACTGTATTTCAAAAAGCAAAAGATCTGTTGCAAACATTTTCTACATTTATAGATTTTCCACAGCAGTTTAGTACTTACTGACCATTACACTTCATGTTGTGTCCATACTAGTGATGGTGTACAAAGCATTGGTGAGGCCAAATTTGGAATACTGTGTGCAGTTTTGGTTACCAAATTATAGGAAGGCCACCGTGACAGAGGTGCACCAAAGAAAAGGTACAAGGACTGCCTAAAGAAATCTCTTGGTGCCTGCCCCATTGACCACCGCCAGTGGGCTGATATCGCCTCAAACCGTGCATCTTGGCGCCTCACAGTTTGGCGGGCAGCAACCTCCTTTGAAGAAGACCGCAGAGCCCACCTCACTGACAAAAGGCAAAGGAGGAAAAACCCAACACCCAACCCCAACCAACCATTTTTCCCCTGCAGCCGCTGCAACCGTGTCTGCCTGTCCCGCATCGGACTTGTCAGCCACAAACGAGCCTGCAGCTGACGTGGACTTTTACCCCCTCCATAAATCTTCGTCCGCGAAGCCAAGCCAAAGAAGAAAATAAACAAAATAGAGAGAGTGCAGAGAAAGTTCACGAGAATGTTGACAGGATGTCAGGGTTTGAGTTACAGAAAAAGGTTGAGCAGCCTGGGGCTTTTTTCTCTGGAGTATAGAAGATTGAGGGGGGGATTTGATGGAGGTGTTCAAGATTTTAAAAGGGACAGAGAGAGTCAACGTGGATAGGCTTTTTCAGTTCAGAGGCCATGGTTTGAGATTGAAAGGGGAAAATTATACGGGGAACATGAGGGGAAATTTCTTCACGCAAAGGGTGATTGGGATGTGGAATAAGCTTCCGGCAGAGGTGGTTGAAGCAGGAACGTTATTTACATTTAAGGAAAGACTGGATAATTACATGGAGAGGAGAGGATTGGAGGGGTATGGACCGGGTGCTGGTCAGTGGGACTAGGAGGGTGGGGATTGTTCCGGCATGGACTAGTAGGGCCAAACTGGCCTGTTCTGTGCTGTATATGGTTATATGGTCCGAAAAGCCGGATTTGTTGTGAAAGGATATGATGAAATAGAACAACATCCTGATGATGACAGTGAGCAGATTGCTCAAGTATGTCATAATCAAATAAGGAAATTAACCATATTTGGGCCCTAGAAGACAGGTTCATTTGCATCAGTGGAAAGCTTGAGTTGTAACAGAGGGACGTGGTTATCTATTTATTCACACGTGTTTATTAAATCAGTCCCAAAGTCTGTTTGGGCAGTAGATGATTAAATAAACATCCTGCACTCCCAATTAGTTTGCCTAGCATTCACGATTTGGGCATTGGCCAAAGTCGCCTGAGGTTAGCTGAGTCACAGATAATTCTTTGGGCTCAGATTCATGCAGTATCCTAATTATAAAGGCCACTGGCTATCAAGAAACTTGGTTGTCCTTTGATGGGGCTTGCTGTTCATCCTGCAGAGTAGCCTCACGCCCTCCTCAATGAGACTTACCTGACAACATGATCATTGATCAGGCTCATTGATGTGTGACCGGATTCAGACAGGTCAAGCCTCATAAACTCACCAACTATATTGCAGAGCTATGGTGGGCAAACAGACAGGAGCTTCCCTTAATCGAGCAACCGCAACCCAGCTCAATTCTGGCCTTGGAAGCTTTCTGAGAAACATTCTCCCATTGTGTGTGGGGGTTTTCTCCAACATTGTGTGTAAGTTAATTGACTACTGTAAATAGGCTCTGAGGATATGTAAAAAGTACATGAATTAAAAGGGAATTTTAATGTGATTTATTACAATGGGAATGTTGATAGGAGTGTGAGAGAATTACTTGAAAGGCTCCAGTATTAATGAGAGGAGAAATGCAAGTGACAGGATTGCTCTGTTTGGAAATGGGCTGAACCACCTTCTTCTGTGTGGTAATTTCAATGTAGATTCTAGTAGATTTAGTATACCTGTATACCGTAAATGAATTATAGCAGGTGGAGCTTGTCCACAACTTCACTCTTGATACAGCAAGAAGAATTGTAAGCTTTCTTTGACCTTTCCTATGAGATGGACTTCTCATCCTTAAAACCTGCACAGACCTACTTTCCAGAGTTTTGCAGACATTCTCAATGTCTCACTGCCATGGTCTGTTTCAAAAGGAGATCCATCACACCAGTTCCCAGGAGGAGCAAGGTGATTTGCCTCGATGACTATCGGTCACGACATTGTCATCCACCATGATGAGGCGCTTTGAGAGGCTTGTTGTGCAGCACATCAATTCCTGCCTCACAAAGGGATGAATCCACTCCAATTTGCTTATCTCACCACAGGTCAACAGTGGATGCCATCTCGATGGACTTCCGTTTTGTGTTACGTCACCTGAACCACAAGAACACCTGTCGCTTTGGAGAAAATATTAGGGGTTAAACTCCCACAGGACCCGATATTATTTTTGTTGGGCAATATTAAAGTGGTTAGACCTAAATTAAGGTTAACAATGTATCAAAATTAATTTTATGACTAGCTTTAGCTGTTTCTAGGAAGTGCATAGCTATTACTTGGAAATCAGATACAGATTTAGGGATGGAGAGATAGCATGCAAATTCCATTTGAGAAAATAACAATTTATGTAATAATTATCAATTTTTATTTTAAATATGCAGCCCATACTTACAATACATTAGTTTGAAAATTTGAAGGACTCACTGAAAGCCCCTCCTGTTGGAAACTCCCACTTCCATTATTATTAGTATTGAGACTTTTTTTACATTCTCCCCACTCTTTTTTTCCTTTCTTTTCTTTTTTTCTTTCTTTTAATATTTTCTGAGGGGAATGGTGAGTGGGCAGATGGAGGGGGGTGGGAGAGTGAGATGGGGTTTTTATTATTCTTACGAGGCCAGAGGATGCCAAAACTTTTCAGCAATAAATATTCAACAAGACAAATGGTTATTTAAAGAAAAGTTGATTTTAATTATCTTTAAACCAAAAAGGATCAAATTTTAACTTATTACTATTAACGTGACCTAACTTAACCCCCTTCTGATTCTAAGCACATGTGTATATAATGTGTATATGTTCAGGAAAGTTCTTTGCTTTAATAGTCTAATCATTCACTTCTCACTTTTCCAATTCTTATACTGTGCACAGAATTGATCATTTATGAATTTTCACTAGGTTCTGGTACTTAAAGGTGAATGGGTACCACTCAGGAAGGTGGTTTCAGAGAGATATTTGTTGCTCGTTGGACACAAACAAAACTGATTTCCTCCGATCAGGCACTTCAATGTCTTGACAAAGAAATTAGTCCCATCATGGGTTTTCCAAATGATAACCTCTTCTTCCAGGTCACCACAGAGTTCCTCTTGCTTCCCTTATTTCAGGAGAAACGCTCTAGCCAGACATTCCTACCTATAAGGACTACAAGGGTTTAGAACAAGATGAACTCAGAACTCACAACCCGTCTTCAAAATGGGGTTTCCAACAAGCTGCCAGCTTGCCATTTCAGCCTCAAAAGCTACTGCAGAACTGATTTCTCCCCCCTCTCTCTCTCTCTCTCTCTCTCTCTCTCTCTCTCTCTCTCTCTCTCTCTCTTCCCCCCCTCCCCTTGTAAAATCCAGAATCCCTCCCAAGGCTCAAAACCCAATCCTTGAAAGATCTTTATCAGCACTTGAGCCTGGACTTTTCATTTACACTTGCTTTTGAAATTCTTTCCAAAGCAGTTTGTATTTACAAAAATCACTAGTGGTTGAATGTCTAGTTTCAGCCAAGCTCTTGCATTTTAAATGAGATGTGTTTTGTTGCTCTGTTTGTGGTGACCTACACTGAACCCCCAAATTCTATCTCTTTTAAAGACATATTTATATATAGTATAAAGTATAATATAACCCGTAATACTCTATCCTACAAAGGAATTTTAATCCATGAGTTAAAATTCTGTTATAACTAAACTGACTTTTAAATCACTGAAGTGATAAGAATGCAGAACATGTTATAACGATGTATCCCAATCTTGGGAGTTTATATTTCTTTACATTTTCAATTTTAACATTTTGACAAACAATCCACTATTACATTATTTGTACCTCTGATATAATTAATTTTCAGATTATATTCTTGCAATATTAAACTCCAGTTTAACAATCTTCTGTTTTTATTCTTCATTTTATTCTAAAACACCAGAGGATTGTGGTCAGTAAATATCACAATTGGTTCATGAGAGGTAGCCAGATATACATCAAAATTCTGCAGAACAAGTATTATAGGCAACAGTTTCTTCTGAATAGTGGAATAGTCCTTTGATGAACATTCAATTTTTTTGGTATGTGAGTAACTGGATGGTCAATTTCATTATGATTTGTAACAAAACTGCACCTGCTGCTCCATTCACTGGCATCCATTGCTAAAGAAAATGGTCTGTCAGAATCAGGAGATTTTAACGCAAGGGCAATGGCATAGCATCTCCTTTAAATTTTCCAAAGCTGTCTGACAAACTTTAGTCCACACAAATTTCTGCCCTTTCTTCATAAGAATGGTTAAAGAAAGAGCAACTTCAGCAAAATTTCTGAAAAATTTCCTTTAATATTCGGCCATTCCTAAAAACCTCACTGCTTTCTTGCCATTGAGAATAGGAAATTCAGAAATTGCATGCACTTTAGCTTGAATAGGCGCAACTTTGCCATGACCACAGTAGCATGTCCAAATTCAATTTCAAAATGGCTGAAACCTAATAAATCCCACACAGCCTTCCTTGCTGCAAATAACAGTAAATGAATTCCTTCATCCCAATCTTTCCCATTCTCCAGACAATAAATCCTGATCATATTTTTAAGAGTAGAATTAAATCTTTCCAAAGCTTTCTGAATTTCAGGATGGTACGCAGATGAAGTGATCTGTTTAATTCCCAACTCAAATCAATTGTTGAAACAACCCGGACATGAAGTTAATTCTTTGATCATTCTGGATCTCTTTAGGTAACCCCAAAAACTGTGAAAAATATTTTTCCAAAGCCTTTACCACAGTTTTGGCTTTAATATTCCTCAGTGGTATAGCTTCTGGAAATCTGGACGCCATACACATATTTGTACTGATTCCCAGTTTTTGTTTCAAGCAGGGGATCCACGCAATCCACAATAACCCTAAGTGAAAATTTCCCCAACAACAGGAATAGGTTGCAAGGGAGCCACCGGAGGACCCTGGTTAGGTTTCCCCACAACCTGACAAAGGTAACATGTCCGGCACCAATTTACAACATCCTTCCTCAAACCAGGCCAGAAAAATTGTTTCAAAATTTTATTCATGGTTTTCTTTACACCAAGATGACCACCTAAAGGTGTACTATGGGCAAAATTTAAAATTTCATCCAGTAAATTCTAGGAATGACCACCTGATGAATCAGCACCCACTCTTCATTTGCAGGAACATCACGAGGTCTCTATTTCCTCATTAAAAATTCACCCTTCCAGTAATATCCACAGGGCATTTCCTTAATCTCCTCCTCATTCACAACTTTCTCTCTCATCAGCAAGATCAGAATCTGTCTTTTGCTGCTCAATTAACTCTCTCCTTGACAAAGACAAATCCAGACTCTTACATTTCACCTCCTCCTTCTGGACTATTTTAGAAGTACTGGGAAAATCTCTATCAAATGGATCTTCCTCTGCTCTCATCATTTTCTTAGACCTTGTTACAGCACATGGAGGATATATCTCATAATCTTCATCAATCTCATCCTTAATAGGGTTATTTGTTGATCTCAAAACTGACCCAACTTTATCCTCTGCCAAATCATTCCCTAATAAAAATGAGACTCCTTGCATGGGCAACTTTGAAATAACAGCAACTACAACTGGTCCTTTAACTAATTCTGAATTCAACACTATTATCTGAAGAGATATTGACTCTAAATCACCTTTAACACCTCTAATCAAAGTCGTCTCTCCTGTGTCAGTCTTTTGATCATTTTCCAACAACAGTGACTGGGCAACTCCAGTATCTCTAAGAATTTCTATCCTTTACTGAAACCAAGCCCTCTGACACAAAAGTTTTGAATACATCCATAAC
The DNA here is from genome assembly GCF_036971445.1 of Narcine bancroftii. Taxonomy (NCBI): domain Eukaryota; kingdom Metazoa; phylum Chordata; class Chondrichthyes; order Torpediniformes; family Narcinidae; genus Narcine; species Narcine bancroftii. The sequence continues at coordinate 468,201,873 of NC_091469.1, forward strand.
ATCCTTACGAGGTATGGAACATCTGTTCTCATTAAATCTACTGCTTCTGGTTATATCTAATTTTCTCATCTCTTTTTCAACATTAAACAATTTGCAAGAATGTGACAAGGTTTCTTACAAAAATGACATACAAATCCAGAAGTTCTGTCCTTTCCAACCTTACCTGATTCTTTTTCTTAATATTCTTCCCAGATTTAATTTCATATTAACCTTCTGAAAAGACTTACTATATGATGTCACGAGCCCAGAGGACCCCAAAGCCCAGCAGCAATAGAAATTCACCAAGACAAATGGTTACTTAAACAAAAGTTGCTTTTAATTATCTTTAAACATGAAAACAGAATCACACTTTAACATATCACTATTAACTTAACTTAACTTAACCCCCTTCTAATTCATGTGTATGTAAGTTCAGGAAAGTTCTTTGGTTCACAGTCAGGAATGTTCTTGTTGGTTTCAGAGAGATATTTGTTGCTCGTTGAACACACTGATTTCCTCTGATCAGTCACTTCAGTGTCTCGCTGAAGAAACTTGCCCCATCGTGGGTTTTCCAAATGATAACCTCTTCTTCTAAGTCACCACAAAGTTCCTCTTGTTTCCCTTATTTCAGGAGAAACACTCTAGCCAGCCATTTCCTCTTGTAAGGACTATAAAGATTTTGAACAGGCTGAACTCAGAACTCATAAAATGGGGTTTTCAGCAAGCTGCCAGCTTGCCATATTGCAGGCTCAAAAGCTACTGCAGAACTGATCTCTCTCTCTCTCTCACTCTCTCTCTCTCTCTCTCTCTCTCTCTCTCTCTCTCTCTCTCTCTCTCTCTCTCTCTCTCTCTCTCTCTCTCTCCTTGTAAAAACTAGAACCCCTCCCAAGGCTTCAAACCCAATATTTGAAACATCTTTATCAGCTCTTGACTTTTAATTTGCACCTGCTTTTGAAATTTTTTCAAAAGCAGTTCCATTGTCTTTGCAAAAATCACTGATTCCTGAATGTCCAGCTTCAGCAAAGCTGTTGCATTTTAAATGAAATGTTTTTTGTTAGATTGTGGGGGGTTCAGTGTAGGTCACTTCACAGACTATCTCTTTTAAAGATATTTACATGCAATAGAAAATATAATACAACCCATAACAGTGTGTGTGTGTGTGTGTGTGTGTGTGTGTGTGTGTGTGTGTGTGTGTGTGTGTGTGTGTGTGTGTGTGTGTGCGCGCGCGCGCGTGCGTGCGTGCATGCGCATGTGTATGCATGTGTGTGTGTGTATGCGTGCGTGCGCGTGTGTATGCATGTGTGTGTGTATGCGTGCGTGCGCGTGTGCATCCATGTGCATGTGTGTTTGTCTGTGTGTGTGCATGCGTGTGCATGTGTGTGTGCGTCTGCGTGTGTGCATGTGCGTGTGTGTGTGTGTGTGTATATATCTATATATATATATATATCTATATATATAGATATATATATATAAATATATATACACAAACACAACACAGGTATTTTTTAACTTGTAATTTTATTGAACATGTATAAATGGATGTGGTTTCAAAATTCTTAAATAAAATATTAAAAAAGAACACCTGTAGCAAGCCACAGAACATTGACTACTAGCAAAACCAATAACACTGGACAACAATTTTTTTTTTCAAAAGGTTTGCTTCCTGAAATAAATTTGGGATTATGATAGACAACTTCAAGCTGAACACAAAGATAATTTCAGATTTGCTGTATCACGTAGGAAGTTGGAGAAACATCACATTCACTTGTATTGAAATGTTTAGTCACATAACAATATTGACATATTGCGTAAGTTCAACTGACCTAAAAAATGTTTTGCCACTGATTTTGGTTTGTAGTCATCATCTGATGCCTTTTGTGTCTGTGTCCAACAATAATCAGTCAGCATTGATGAATTCCAGTTGCCCTGATACACTTTTCTATGGTCACCATATCCTGGTGAAACTCTTCACCATGTTTGTCACTGACTGCACCAGGATCCACAGGGAAGTCATCCAAGTGCAAGTGTGGAAAATGCATTTTCAATGGCGTTGTACTTCATGGTTTTTATGCTTGAAGTAGACTTAAAGCATGACAGAAAATGTGGCGGATCACGCCACTTAGTCTTCGAACTGTCATTCAAAGGTTTGGGCTCTTGCGGGTGTGGAAACCCAGCATGTGAGGGGATGGGGAAGGGGACTGGTAGTGCGAGGCTGGGCAGTTTACTTTCTCTCCCAGAGTCTGCAGATCGACTCGCACTTTCAACCGTGGATAATGACATTTGAACTGAATTGTTGAATTATTAAACGTAATGTTTGAACCAAATTATTAAACAATTAAACTTAGTGTTTGTACAATCCACAAATGACTACAGTGGTGACCCCAATGATCCAAAACGGCCTCTTTTGGATTGCAACATGCTGGAAGGAGACAATTCAGGTCTACAGAATGCAGTTTCACTCAAACTGCCCACCATCTGGACATCACAACCACAAATATGGTTTGAACAAGACAAAGCCCAATTCCACATATGCCAGATAACTGCCTGATGCCACAAAGCACTACTATGTGGTCAGTGCGCTATACCAGCAAACTGCTGGGCGCATAATTAATTACATTCACCGATCACCAGCCAACAACATGTACAAAAGGATCAAAACACTTCTCAAGCATACATTCGGTCTCTCCAGCCGCGACAGGGTGGCAAAACTGCCTCACATGGATGGCCAGTGCGACCGTAAACCATCCATGCTCATGAACAAAATACTCACCCTGATGGATGAACACAGGACTTTCCTCTTCTTTGAACAAGTTTTCCTTGAGCAAATGCCTGAGGACATCTGCCTCCTCTTCTTGGATGATGATTTCACCGATCACTTTAATGTCACGAGAGATAATTGCAGCTTATGCAGATGTATTATGGCAAGCCAAACAGTAGGGGAAGCGACCAGCAACTGGGTGGCGGCTGTGCCTCACCAAGTGATACAGACAGCCCCAGCATCCACAGAAATGGTGACAGCGACGTCAGCCTCAAACAGCACCAGTAAGGGCAAGTGGTGCTACTACCACCAAAGATGGGCTTCATGGCCTGCTGATTCTGGCCACCCTGCATGCATCCGGGAGATACCTTGGCTGGCCATCGGTAGTGGCAACAGCAGCTGGCCAAAAAGACAAACTTCTTTGTATCTGGGATCGTAATTCTGGGCAGCGTTTTCTCATTGACACACTAGCAAAGGTCAGTTTGTTGTCCCTTTGAGCATTGACACTCATTCCAGAAAGAAGGGGTCTCCCCTAACTGCCGCCAACTGCAGCAGCATCAAGACATAAGGGGTCCACACGATTCCGCTCAACTTCAACTCTCTTCATTTCAAATGGACCTTTACCATCGCCGATGTCTCACAACCACTGCAGGGCACCAAATTCCTCCAGGCACACTCCCTGCTGGTTGATTGAAAAGACAATGTTTCGTCAATTCCAAGACGTTCGAATCGGTCGCCTTGCGCCATGCTAAATTGGCTGCACCCCACCTCATCTCGGTGACTTTTTCTGACAGCTGATTTCCTGGACATCATAACTCCCCAGGTCACAACAGCCAGCCTCAAACATAGGTTGCAGCACCATTTTCCTACCACCAGCCACCACTCTATGCATGTGCACACAGGCTGCCCCCGACAAGCTCCAAATGGCCAAAGATAAGTACCACAGGATAGAGAAAATGGGTATAGTTCACCGCTCAAACAGTCCGTGGGCATCCCCACTTCACATGGTTCCCAAAATGTCTGGGGGCTGGAAACACTTTGGGGACTACCCCTGTTTTAATGACCTGTACCCTATCCCTCACATCCACAGCTGGTACCAAGGTATTTCCAAGGTCCGCCCAACGACATCCCCAAGACAGCTCTCATCACCCCATTCAGATTCTTTGAGTTCCTGCACATGCCTTTCAGCCTCAAGAATGCTACCCAACCTTTCTAGAGGCTTGACTTCATGTTCATCTACCTCGACAACATCCTCATCACCAGCCACTATTGCCAGGAGCACTGTGCACAACTCCAACAGCTCTGCCAGAGGCTTGACTAGTATGGCCTGGCGATCAATCTTGCCAAGTGTCAGTTTGGCCTCACTTCCATCAACTTCCTCGGCCACCACATCAACCAGCATGGAGCGGTTCCACTCCCGTCCAAGGCTGAAGCTATTTGCAAGTTTCCCAATCCCTCTACTGTAAGAGATTGTCGGCACGGTCAACATCTATCACTGCTTCATGCTAGCAGCAGCCAAGATAATGCAACCACTTTTCAAGGTCCTGGCCAACAAGCCGAAAGAACTTGTTTGGGACAATGCGGACACGACTGCATTTGACAACACCAAGGAAGCGCTGGCAAAGGCAACAATGCTGGTACATCCATGAACCAACACACCAACAGCTCTCTCAGTCAGTGCATCTGGCACAGCCATGGGCGGAGTGCTGGAGTTACTGATCAATGGTAGCGGACACCCCCTCACCTTTTTCATTCATCACCTGAGACTTCCCGAACGAAAATACAACCGCTTTGACTGAGAGCTCCTTGCTCTCTACCTCGCTATCTGACATTTCCGCTACTTTTACAAGGGCAGAGATTTCATGACTTTCATGGACCACTCACATTTGCCTTTGCCAAAATATCTGATCCTTGGTCAGCCCAACAGCAGCGCCAATTGACTGACACCTCAGTATACACTAATTCCATCCAGCACTTTGCAGGCAAAAGACACCAGGTCACCAATGCATTATCCCATACAGCCATCAATGCCATCCACGGTCTGACCCCAGGTGTCGACTACACAGCTGTGGCGGCTGCCCAGCAGGAGGATGAAGAGATGCTTGTCTACCATAAATGCTATCTCAGGCCTAAAGTTAGAGGATGTGAGATTTGGGCCTGCTGACACCACACTCTTCTGCAATGTGTCTATGGAGCAGCCAAGACCCATCATTCCCATTGCCTGGTGGCACCAGATCTTTGGCAGGATTTATGGCTTAGCTCTACCTTCCATTCAGGCCACAAAGGAACTCATTGCAGCCAAGTTCATGTTGCATGGGTTGTGCAACAGGTTGGGAACTGGGCCAGAGTGTGCATCCCCTGACAAACCTTCAAGATTCAGCAACACATTAAGGCCCCGCTGCAGAACTTCGTTCCGACACACCAATGTTTCGATCACATCCATGTAGACATCATAGGACCGCTGTCCCCATCCCGAGTTGTCACTCACGTTTTCACCATCATGGAGACAGATTCACAATATGGCCAAAAGATGTCCAACTCTGGGACACCTCCACTGTGACTTGTGCATGTGCTCCCTCTGCCCACTGGATAGTATGTTTCAGCTTGCCAGCAGATATCTCCTCCAACAGAGGTGCGCAGTTGGCCTTCTGGGCTATGGTTATCAATGGTCCAGCTGCTTGGCACTAAACTGCCACACACAACAGCCTACCATGCACAAGCAAACGGCACATTGGAACATTTTCACCGGCACATGAAGGCATCCCTCAAGGCAGTGCTCATGGGCCCAGACGAGATGGACGAATTGCCATGGGTCATGCTAGAGATACGTACTGCCCCAAAGGAGGACCTGGCAACTTCTTTGACGAGCTGGTGTACAGCGCCTGGCTTACGGTACCATGGGACTTCATCCCAGCAGTGTGTGGACATCAAGAACCATCAACGACCATGCTGACACGCGCTCCATGAGAAGTTGGGAAAGCTTTCTCCAGTCCCAAAGTCCCGACATGGACTCACAACCACGTATGTCCCACCCAACTTCTAGGATTGCCAGTACATTTTCCTTCACCAAGATTCCCATCATACACATCTAAAAAAGCCATATGAGGGGTCCTTCAAAATACTACAAAACAATGCAATGGTTTTCATCATCGACATGGATGGCAGACCCAAGACTGTCTCTGTGGATTGCCTCAAGCCAGCACACTTGGACGTTGACCAACCCGTGCAGGTGGCACAACCCCACCGCAGAGGGTGCCCACCATCACGACCAAACCCACCCTTGTATTGACAACCTAACCACCTCCAATACTCCAGTTCTGGGAGGGTGAGGGGTGGGGGGTCATGTGATGGATCGCACCACTTAGTTCTCTAACCGTCATTTGGAGGTTCAGGCTCTCATAGGTGTGGGTGCCCAGCATGTGAGGGGTTGGGAGAAGGCTGGGCGTTTGCTTTCTCTCTCAGAATCCGCACGCATTTTTGACCGTGGATAATGGCATTTGATCAGAACTGTTGAATTATTAAACTTAATGTTTGAACCAAATTGTTAAACAATTAAACTTAATATTTGTACAACCCACAATGTCGTTGAAAGGAAATTTTTAAGGTGATTTTTGTGATCAGCTGGCAAAATCTACATTGTCCAGTGTAATCAAACTCAGGGATTCAGGACTCTCCCTCTCTTTTGCCGCTCGATCCTCAATTTCCTCATTGGCAGACCCCAATCAGCATAGAACTCTGAACATTAACAGCAGGGCACCTCAGGCTGCATACTTAGTCCCCTACTCGTACAGTCATGATTGCATTGCTGAGTTCAACTGCAAAACAATCCAAAAGATCACCGATGACAAATCATAAATAATGATGACTAAGTATACAGCACAGAGATCTGGTTGTGTGGTGCCATAATAACAGTCTTACGCTCAACATCAACAAGACCAAGGAATTTATTGTAGATTTCAGGAAGGATAGGCTGAGGGACTTACTTTCATTGGTGAGATGGCAGTGGAGAGGGCAAGTATCTTCAATTACCTGGGAGTATCAGAATCGGAATCAGAATTTATTTTTGCGGCAGCGTAATAAAGGAAATGTTCATATTATAACAATCTTACAACATTACTATAAAAAAATTAAAACAATAGCGCACAAAAAGTAAGGCAGTGTCTTTGGTTCATTGATTATTCAGGAATCTAATGGCAGCTGGGAAGAAGTTGACCTTGTGCAGCTGAGGGCTCATCTTAAGGCTCCAGTACCTTTTTCCCGATGGTGGCAGAGTGAAGAGGGCATGGCTGGGTGGTGGGGGCCTTTGAGGATAGAGACTGGGTTTCTAAGACACCACCTCATGTGGATATCCTCAGTGGAGTGAAGTCTGGTGCTTGTGATGTCAAAGGCCGAGTTAACAACCCTCTGGAGTTTATTCTTGTCCTGAGAGTTGGAGCCTCCATACCAGGCAGTGATGCAACCAGCCAGAATGCTCTCATGGTACACCTGTAGAAGTTTATGAGAGTCTTTGGCAACATACGGAATCTCCTCAAACACCTCACAAAGTATAACGATTGAAGGATCTCTCAAGGACCTATCTCATCGAGTCATCTGTGAAGCAAGAACAATTGACTAGTTTCTAAGAAGTCTGAGAAGATTCGGCATGTCATTGAACACTCTACCCATCTTCTACAGGCCGACTGTGGAAAGGATACTGACTGGTTGCGTCACTCCCTGGTTTGAAAATTCCAATACCCGGGAACATGGAAGACTGCAGAAAATGGAAAACCTAGCTAAGCCCATCACCGGCACTAACTCAAGAAAGCAGCCAAATGTTTTAAAGGAGCCCCATCACCCTAGTCACGACTTCTCGCTTTTTCCCTCAGGCAGAGGTTCAAGAACAGATTTTTTTCTCCATCAGGTTTTTGGGATTTGAACCTCCCCCTACTACCCTCACCCTATGGCCACCAAAATATGTGTCTCCACCAATGAAAGATCACTTTGTGTTGCACTAACTGCAACTGTGAATATTTACTTAACTGTCCTTTATATTTATGATCTCCTTTTTTGTTTAATTGCACTTTGCATATTTACTTTATAGTATTGTTGTTAATGTACCTGTGTGATTGCAGCAAATAAGAATCTTGGTGCATCTGTACTTTGTACTTATACACATGACAATAAACACTCGTATCACATATAGATTCATTTCAAGTGTTATTAATAATGGTTGCGTGAGCTGCATAAATCCTATTAATTGGTAAAAATTTATTTGCTAGCTCTTTGGAATGGCTGTGGCTATGAAGATCACATTCTGTTTAAGTGAACGCTTTAATTTCATCCAGTGGTATGGCATCAACAACTTCAATTTTGATTTTGACTATGTGAAAAAAAAACAACTGGTGAATTAAAAATGAACATGATGAGATTATTGGTTAACGTCAATGTCACTTTGAGATGTATCCCTGACTAGATTGGCTAAATTAGTATGTTAATTTTATGAATCTATATTTTTTTAGGATGATCAATATTTAAATGCTTGTAAAACAATCAAACTTAAGCAGCTAAGTTGTATTCTTGAGATGGCCAAACATTGAATGACAACTTCATCCATAAATAACAGCACAGCAAGTGTGTTTTATAGAACAGGCTACATTCTTGGAAAATTCAAGGCTTGGAACCTCAGAATGAGTTCAATGCGATTTGACAGTTGTTGAAATTCTGTGTGTGAGCTGATTGTGATTTAAAGAAGAATTTAATGGAACGATTTTGAGACATTCATTGAACTAACTGTTGTGTCCATTTCCAACTAATTTTACAAGGTATGCATTTTGATATGGGAAATCTGCAGTTCTGAATCATAGAGCTGCAACAATATGATCAAAATAAAATGTTTAGAGCAAACTAGTCACATTCAACACAGTGCCAAAGGCTTTTTCGTGATACCACCGATGAACTGGGCACTTGGCAACGATTGATAGATCCTTTTACTTTCCAACCTGCTTGTAATTAATTCTTTGCAAATGCTATGAATTGGCTATCAGTTGTTGTCCAGCAAAATCAATGATTAAACTTGTTATGAGCCCAAAGGACCCCAAAACCCAGCAGCAACAGATATTCACCACAACAAATGGTTACTTAAACAAAATTTGTTTTTAATTATCTTTAAACATGAAAACAGAATCAAACTTTAAGTTAACTCTATTTTTAACTTACTTAACTTAACCCATCTAAACCCTTTTCTAATTCTAAGTGCACGTTTATGTAATGTGTGTGTAAATTTAGGAAAATTCTTTGGTTCACAGTCCAATCTCACTTCTCAATCTTCCAAGTTCACTGGTTGCAGGCAATTCTTATGCTGTGCACAGAATTTAACATGTATAAAGTTCACCAGGTTTTGATGCTCAAAAAGTAAATGGTTACTGCTCAGGAAGGTTCTTGTAGGTTTTGCAGAGAGAGATGTGGATTTTCACAACTGTGATACTTCCCTCAGTCACCTCTGAGTCTTGCTGATGAAACTTGCCCCATCAGGGTTCTCCAGATAATAACTTCTTCCTTTCAGGTTACTACAGAGTTCCTTTCTGTTTCTCTTATTCCAAGAGAAATACCAGACAGCCAGAACTTCCAGCCGTCCGCCACTCTGGAGCTTCTGTTTCAGTTCGAACAAGCTTTCACTTCAGTTTCAGCAAGCTTCTCTCTCTCTCTCTCTCTCTCTCTCTCTCTCTCTCTCTCTCCTCTCTCTCTCTCTCTCTCTCTCAACAAGAACCCCTCAGTGACCTTTCTGTGCACTCTTGTCAAAAGGCATCATGAGACAGTATGTCTCTTGCTGTTGCTTTAAAGACAATAGTCCATTCTTCAGTTCAGTTAACACCTACTTGTGAAGTCTCCATAGGCACTCTCCAGCTTCTGTAAAGTCACTCATAATATGAATTCTCCAGTATTTCAAATAAGATCTGTTTTTAAAGTGTGTGTATGTAACCTACTCTAACTTTTCCCAATTTATCTCCCAAAAATATTTCTATATATTCTGCCACAAACTAATTAAGAAGACAGAGATAAAGAGGGGACTTGATCATCCTGTTCAATTCATGCGATGTGAGTAGAGTTATATATATTTAGCTGCAATACTTCGACAATGCTACTCAATGTTTATTGCCTTCGATGCATTTGGGAGCAAGCTTTCTTTTAAAACTGTGCAAGACAGCAATGTTTTGGGTTGACTGCACTGATAGATCCAAAAATGTGTGCATTGTACTATGAGCTTGGAAGTAAAACAAGCCAAAGTCCACTTTTAGCTTGCAGAACACAAAGCCACAATCACACCATCCTCCTCCACATGCTTTCCTGACTAGTAGTCCAGTACCTACAGCTCTTTGGGAGTGACAAAATGGTCATTTAGCACCAGGCGACTCTTCGTCCCAGCCACAGTGTCCAATTTTAATGAAGATATTCAAGAAAGCATTCTGAAGTTTAATTGTTGAATGAATAACATTCCTAAGGGGTAAGATACTTTGTATGACCAGTGCTTGTGCAGAAACACTTCTGCTTCTGAATGGAAAGATGGGAGTTTAAGACTTGAGCTAAAAAATGCAGTTCAACAATTCAGTGCCATTTAGGGAGAATTTTACAGTGTGAGAGGTAACATCTAGAAGATGACCTGCTAGAAATCAAAATGCTCAACCATGCAGTATCTTTAGTTTGAGAGACAGGATTAAGGTTCAAGGTTGATAAAAATTCTCCAAGTTTATTTAGGCTTTTCCCTTCAACCCGAGGACTTACAAGTCTCTCAGATAATTAGTGAATTTGCTGTTCCATTTCTCATATTATAGCTGTGATTACATTTCATTATTTTTTATTAGCCTTAATATGCTTTGGGATGGCCCAGGTTCATGAAAAGTTTTACAATCTATGAATACCAGCTTAGCATTCTGATCTTGAGAAAATTTGCCTTGGTCCATATAGGTGCTCTGTGATTGGTAAGGGATTGCTTAAGGTGGTATGTGGGTAGAAAGAAAAAGTTTGAAATCCACTGTTTCAATTATACCTAATTGACTCATTATGTGCACGGTTTCATAACTCCAAAGGAAATTGGCCAATGACAATTTTTCTCAAGCAAAATATTTCAGTAACAATTGGGTCTAGAGGAGTGATTCTCAACCTTCCCTTCCCACTCACATACCACCTTAAGCAATCCCTTACTAATCACAGAGCACCGATGGCATAGGGAATACTTAAAGTGGCATGTGAGTGGAAAGGAAAAGGATGAAAACCACTGCTCTGGAAAAAGCAGTTCCACTTTATCTCTGTCCTAAATCTACAACCCTGAATATTGAAACTACGTCCCCCTACTTCTAATCTCAATTACCAGTGGAAACAACTTTCCTGCCTTTATCTTATCTATTCCTTTCATAATTTCATATGATAAGATCTTCTTTCATTTTTCTGAACTCCCATGAGAATCATCCCAAGAAACTCAATCTCTGCTCTTAAAATAAACACCTAATTTCCGGAATCAGAATGATGAACCTCCTCTGCACCCCATCCAAAGCCAAGAGGATCCTCTCTCATCCATCTAATACCGTGGTTTTCAAACTTTTTCTTTCCACTCACACACTACCTTAAGTAATCCTGATGCCATCGGTGCTCTGTAATTAGTAATGGATCACTTAAGGTGGAATGTGAGTGGAAAAAAAAGATTGAGGACCACTGTTCTAGACCCAATTGTTACTGAAATATTTTGCTTGAGAAAAATTGCCATTGGCTGATTTCCTTTGGAGTTGTGCACATTATAGCAGTGGTTTTCAAGCTTTTTCTTTCCACTTATATACCACCTTAAGTAATCCCCTACTAATCACAGAAAACCGTTGGCATCAGGATTACTTAAAGTAGTATGTGAGTGGTAAGAAAAAGTTTGAAAACCACTGCTTTAATCGTACCTAATTGACTCGTTATGTGCATGGTTTCATAACTCCAAAGAAAATGGGCCAATGACAAGAAGATCTCCTCAACTCAGTAATGTCCTCTGTAAATTAGGCTTTTTTTTAAAATGATCTCACATCTAAGCAATAAAACTGTGGTGGCTTCACTGCCTAGTTTACCTCGGAGTAATCAGTAAATTATTGGATTAGCACTGAGAGTTCTAGACTACTGATCCAGAAACACAAGTTCATATTTTACAATGATTGTTGAGAAATTTAAATTCAAATAGCAAAGTAAATCTAGATTTGTTTCAAAGAGATAGCTATTGGACTGTGTATAAAGAAAAATCTACCTGCACTTCAGAGAATGATATTTCCATCCTTACACAGTCTGACCTATAAATGTGAGTCCATACCTTCAGTGTGGACTTAGTCCATAACTCAGTCGAGGGGCAATTAGAGATGGGTAATAAATCAACCCCTAGGTTTACCATGCTGCCAGTTTGGTTGGACTGCAGGAGTAAGAAGATGAGTCATCTGTCTGGTGCTGTACAGTCATAATGAAGGAATGAATAAATGAAACTTCTTGTCATATAAATAAATAGTAAAAACACACCAAAATACTAGAGGAACTCAGCATCCATAGGAGATAAAGATTTATTGCCAATTTTTCAAGCCTGAGCCCTTCTTCAAGGAATAAAAAAAAAGAATAAGCAAAAAAAAAAGAAATGGTCAGAATAGAGACAGTGCTGGCTGGGGGGGGGGGGGGGGGGGGAACGGCGTCCAGCAAAAGCTGTTAATTAGGTATGATAAGAAGAGAGATGAGAATTAATTTTGGCTGTGTGAAATGATGCTCCACTGGTACCTTCACTTCCCCCTCATCATCATTCAGGGCCCCAAACAATCCTTCGAAGTGAAGCAACATTTCACTTGTCTGGGGCTTGTGTTGTGGTCTCATCTACATCGGAGAAACTGGACTCAGGCAGGGAGATTGCTTTGTTAAGCACCTTCACTCTGTCCGCCGTAATAGTGTGGATCTCCCTGCGGCCACCCATTTCAATTCCCTGTCCCATTCCCTTGCTGACATGTTTGTCCATGGTCTCATGCACCACCAGACTGAGACCATCCTCAAATTGGAGGAACAACATCTCATCTTCTCCCTAGTACCCTCCAACTGGATGGCATTAACATTGACTTCTTTGGATTTCATTAAAACCACCTCTCCTTCTTCCTCAACTCCTTTCGCCAGCTCTGTCTCTCTCCCTTTTCACTCTCTCTCTTCACACAGAAGTCTCTTCCAAACAAGGAAAAACCCTGAATGTAAAGATGGAGATTCTCCGCCCTTACATTGGAAGACTTACCTTCATGAATGCGCCACAGCCGGCTCCAAGGCACTGACTGCAATCCCTCTTGAGAAAGGATAATCGATGGAGCGCAGCGCTCTGCCACCCCACATGAATGTACAGACACTGCAACCAGCTGGTTAGGGGCAGGTTGAAGATGCTGTCAGCCCGTGGCCCATCTCTCCACTCACCCCTCTCCCTCCATGACCCCCTCAATGTAGGGGCAGTGGGTGGGAGCCGTCAGGGCAGGGGTGGTCAGCAGGAGCTGTCAGGGCAGGGGTGACGGGTGGCAACCGTCAGGGCAAGGGTGGCCGATGGAAGCCATCAGCGCAGAAGTGGCAGCCGGTGCAGGCTGTGACAAACTCACCAGTCTGCTTCGGCCTTCGGGGCCACTCTCTGTGGCTCAAAACGTGGCAGAGCAATGGCCCTCTTCCCTACCCATAATCCCCAACCAGCTGGAACTGTTCTGGGAAACACAGAGTGGTTCCAGCTGCATGGGTGGATTATGGGTAGGGAAGACAGACATTGCTCTGCCGTGTATTTATGGCGGGTGGCGCTACGGCACCAGTCGCCCCCCTGCCCCCCCACCTCCATCGACTCCAGAGGCCTGGCATGAAAGGGCCTACAGAAAATCAATATTCACCTCTCCTCTTATATCTAATAAACACCTTTTGTGGTTTGGACCTTTTGTGGTCCTCCCCCAGCCAACACCATCTCTATTCTGACAATTCCTGTGTTTTTTTTTTGCTTAATCTTTGCTTATTCCTTGAAAAAAGGCTCAGGACCAAAAATCACCAATATATCTTTATCTCCTGTGGATGAAGCAGGACTGGCTGAGCTCCTCCAGCATGCAATCCCAGCATCTGCAGACTTTCACTCTGTCATATAAATAAACACAATGAGGAGATGCAATGAAAGTCTCCCTGCAGCTTCCCAGTTACACCAACGACAAGTTAAGTATAATTAACATGCAAAAAGAGGAAAATATTTAAGTACAAAAGGAAGTGAAAAAAAAATTATTCATATTTGGATGAAAGTGCAAAACTAGGGTGTCAGTAGTGCAGACAGATCTTTGGTAGTCTTGAAAAAGTGAGTTTGTAATTGCAGTTGCTTGGTAAGGATCGCTGTTGGAAAATGAGCTGGCGGTGGGCAGGAATAAGAGCTTAGGATAATGAACCAGACGCCAATAAAACAGGTTACTTTATTCTGTTGACCTTGTTGAGTGTTGATATGGGGAGTAGGGAGGACAATAAGGTTGAGAGGAAAAGTACACCAGCCATGATTTGAATGGTGGAGCAGACTCGTTGGGGCAAATGGTCTAATTCAGCTACCCTCACTCAAACGTGGGAGAGTATCCCATCACATGCCTGTCTTGTGCCTTGAGGATTTTGAGGTTTTTTTTAGATCCGGTACACCCTGCAGGATAACCACCTGTCACAACAGGAAGATGGTGATTTATCTTTAGAGACACCCCTGAATAGTTTTATTTACCCCATTTCAGTGTCGCGCTTGCACGATGGGAAAGAGCCCTTTAATTTTCCACATCATTTTGTCAGTAGGCAGTGAACCTTCAAGAAGGAATAATTTAAATGTAACGTGAGAACTCTCAGCCTTGGTTCACTAGTCGAGGTTTTAGTTTTACAGGCTGAAGGTTGTGGCTCTAGGCCCTGCTCTCAAAGTTTTGAGTATGACAATGCAGTGAGGTGTGAAGGCGGACTTCATTCTCAGAGTTTTTCTGCCATTAAAAGGGTGTTAAACTCAATTTCTCCGCAGATAGTTGCTGAGGATCATCGCCATCATCCAATACACTTATCCTGCTCCTTTCATATTATTTGATTATCTATATTGTTCTATTGGCCCATTTTGGCATACATCAACTCCCCACTCACCTACACACCAGGGGTAAGTAACAGAGGCTAATTAATATATCAACCTGCTCACTTTGGGATATGGGAGGAAACAGGATGTGCGGAGAGGAAATCGGGAGAAAACATGCAAACTCCACATAAACAGCAAGATGATTCAGTTTTCTGACGCTGTTAAATTCCTGATTCTCCAATTCACTGAAAGTATAAACAACAGAACATAAACATCATCTACCAGTATAGCTTCCATTGATTTTGCAAAATCACTGGGTCTAAATAGACGTACATTGCATTGCAGAAGAATGTTGCTTCCCTTAGTTCCGTATCTTCCAGTACAGAAGATTGTTTGATAAGATTGGTTGGTCATGTCTCTGTACTGTAGAAGAACAAAGCCAGGAATGTAAACCAGGTCAACTGTATATTATTCAAATATTATTAGTTTATAAATTGCTGTCAGTGATATAATCAGAGAATGGATTAAAAGCATTTGTTTGACATTCTTCCACTTGCAATTCAAGCAAAGGCATTCATTTAAAGTTACCTCTGCAAAACTGACATGCCATGTTCAAATGTTCAGCATTTGCCTCCTGATGTTAGCAACAGCCATTTTTGTCTGTACCTGTTTTAAAGATGTGGATCAGTATTGTTCTTCAGCCACAGAACCCCTCACTGGTCCGCCGCCATGGTCACCGTCCAGTGGTCACCGTCTCTGCTTCTCCTTCTACTAGTTTTCTGGTGCCCTACACCAGTCTGCTGCTTCTCCAGAGTCTGCCACCTCTTGGGTTGGTGAATTCAAATACAGTCACTGCCATCTTGGACCCAGACCTCGGTCATAGGATTTTAAAATAAACCACCATCAGCTCCTTTAACAGGTTCTTTAAATACTGTACTGGTAGTTGAACAGGGTGGTAGAACCCTGCGAAGGAGCATTGTGTCTCCTCTCCTCGCTCTCCGTGGGTCCATACCAGTGGCAGTGCTCCCACTACAGCAGCTCTGGGAGCGCCACCATATATTTTTCTACCACTTACATAGACAATAGAAACAGTTTACACTGGGCAATTAATGTACCAGCTCACACTTACTAAGAGTATTAGGAAAAACAGGTAGAAGGTTGTCATAAGTTACAATAGGATGTAGCAGAGTTGGGTGGAGAAGTAGAATATGGAGTTCAATGCAGGTAAATGTGAAGTGATGCACTTTGGAAGGTCGAACTTGAAGGTGAGCACATGGTTAATGGAAAATCTCTTTTATTTTAATATTTTATTTTCAAAGACTCATGCTGAAAGTGTCACCACCAGCGAATACCTAGCAGAACTAAAAACTCTCTTAGAAGAAGGTAGCTATGTTAAAGAACAAGTGTAAAACTGTGACGAAACAGGCCTCTGCTACAAAATGATCCCAGTCCGAACGCTGCCTGGCAAAGATGACGCCCATCGATGTGAGGGGCTCAAACAATGCAAAGATTACGTGACATTCTTGTTTTGTGTTAACAAGACTGGAACACATGTTAAAATTGTTCATGATTGACAAATTTCGCTCACCCCACTGTTTCGATCATGTCAACATGAAGTCATTATCGTTCGAGTACATGCATAGCAGCAATGCTTGGATGACGAGTGACATCTTTGAGCATTGGTTTTACATAACTTTTGTCTCTTCTGTCCGTGCTCATTTGCGTAAGCCAAAGCTAGAACCTAAAGCTCTTCTTTTGCTTGACAACTGTCCCACCTACCCACCAGCTGCCAACCAGCTGCCGCGACAGAAAGATCCTTCCAAAGAACACTACATCTAAGATCCAGCCCCTAGATGAGGGGGTCATCTCCGTGTTCATGCAGAATTACAGGCATGAATTAATTCATAGAATTGTAGATGAATCAGCCCGCTGGAAGACTATCTGAAAAGCTTGAACATTAAAGAAAGTTTGCCACTTAGGTGGGAAAGGATGGGCAGCAGTGAGCTCCTCTTTGATATTCTTTTTCCATTTGAGCTATGTCATGTTCCTATTATTAATTTCCTTCATATACCTCTTTTTTTAAAATCCCTGTGGTATATCCAATTATCTGGCCTTTTAAATAAGCTTTCAACATGCCCCAAATTTAAAAAAAAGATTATTGTCAGTAGAGGAGCAGTTTGACTCACAGAGCAGTTCTATCTGAGTTCTAAGAAAGCTACAAAATTCTGGTTTTCCCAACAGCAATGAATTTGGACGCCATCTATACACCATAGCTTGCATCTGGCATTATAATGGATAAAGTCATGGGCGAATGGCTTGTACCTGGACTCCACTATCCTATCTTTTAACTGGGGTGACACCAAGAAAAAAATATCTATTCTAGTATAGGAATTGTGTTGCCACGAGAAGAAGGAATAATCCTTTTCCCTTGGATTCCGCCTTCTCCAAGCATCTATAAGGCTTAGGTCTTTCATGAAGGCCAATGTGGACTTATCTGCCCTGGGCCTCATCACCTTCCTGGCTGATTTATCGATGACCAGATTCAGACCAAAATTGAAATCCCCCTCCAACCATATATTCTCACTTCCTTCGCTACTTTCAAAAATATCTCCTATATAAATTTTTCATCATTGAAATTCAAGCCATTCAGGCTCTGAGTATATTTAACAATGTATCATTATGAACCTCCCTGCTGGGTCAATGACCACCTTCTGGACCGACTGTGGAACATTCTTTCCTATCAAGATTGCCAATCCCCTGAATTTGAAATGAAAGGTGGACACTGCCACCTGGCCCACTCACCCCTCTTCAAGTTGGTATGTTCCTGACTTGTAAGTTGGGATTCTTGCAAGAACACTGCATTAGTCTGAAGCTATTTAAGGTGTGCCAAGACCCATTTTCTTTCAATTGACTATTTAGCCCATTGACCTTAAATATTATAAATTTAATTGATTTATCTATTACCCCAGTGTCTTTCCATCCTCCTCTCCCCCTTCTCCTTTGTCTTTCCATCCCCTTTGCCTTGCTTTGACTCTCTGCACAGTTTCCGTGTGTAAAACAGAAACTAAACAAGCTAACAAAACCAAAACCAATAATTTGAAAAAAATGCATTAAAAGCCCCAAAATAATTATTTCCAAAAAACAAACCAAAAAGACTAAAACTAACAACCCTGAAATAACAAAAAGTACCGTATATATCCCCCCCACTTCCCTCCCACTCCCCTTCCATCTCGCCATTACTTATGGCATGCACACACCCATAACTGGTGCCAATTATCCCCTTCTTGTCAAGTGTGCCTGATGCCCTCATCCATCCCATGTTCTGATGCTTCTTTCCCTGTCCGTGTTCCTCTTATCCCTCTTTTAAATCAACTTTAACAACAAATATAGCAGTATGACACATAAACAATGTAACAATGTAACTTATATACAACCCCACAATCTATTCTAATCATCCCCAATCGTAGTTACCAGGAGGCTAACCCCTTTTTCACATAATCCATCACCTCCTTGGCATCTTAGAAACATTTCTTATCCCCTCCTGACCTTATTATTTTAAAGGTGGCAGGATGAAGGAGGGTGTTCTCTATCCCCCCCTTTGATTGCATCAAATTCTTTCCTGCGACTAATAATTGCAGCATGGAAAGGTTCTTAACAGTGTGGAGGAGCAGAGAGATCTTGAAGTCCAGGTCCATAGATCTGTCAAGGTAAGAGGGTGTATCATGTGTCGGCCTTTATTCGCCAGGGGATTGCGTTGAAGAGCCATGAGGTAATGCTGCAGATGTATAAAACTCTGGTTAGACCACATTTGAATTATTGGGTTCGGTTCTCATCACCTCACTGCAGGAAGGATGTAGATGCTTTGGAGAGAGTGCAGAGGAGATTTACCAGGATGTTGCCTGGATTGGAGAGCATGTCACATCAAGCAAGGTTGACAGAGTTTGGGCTTTTCTCTTTGGAGATACAAAGGATGAGAGATTACTTAATTGAGGTATATAATATTATGAGGGGCTTAGATAGAGTGGACAGCCAGCACCTTTTTTTCCTGGGGTGACAATAGCAAATACCAGATGGCATCAGTTTAAGACGAGGGGAGGAAAGTTTAGGGGAGATGTCAAAGGTAAGTTTTTTAAACAGAGTGTAATGGGTGCCAGGAATTCAATGCCAGGCCTGGTGGTGGAGGCTGGAATAATAGGAAAATTCAGAAGACTCTTAGACAGGTACATAGATTTGAGTAAAATAGAGGGTGATGAATGTGAAGTAGGGAAAAATTAGATTGCTGTGGACTAGGTTTACAGAAGACAGCACAACATCATGGGCCGAAGGACTGTAATGTCCTATGTACTGTGTTCACATTCTGACAGATTATGTTGTGTTTGTATTGCATATAGATAAGTTTTTAGGAGATAAATTGGAGCAGGCTTTTTAGTGTAGGTCATAAACAAACACTTTAAAACAGATCTTACTTAAAATACTGGAGCTCTGCTCATGCTAGACATGTCGGCCCCAGAGCCTTTGCAAAAGCTCGGGAGAGTGCCCAAGAGACTTCACTGATGGATTGTGGTTTACAAAAAGGCAACAGATGAAATGATTTGTTGAATCTGCAGATTGTCTGGAGTAGAACTTGCTGTCCTAGGAAGGTCATGTGGTTTGGCAAGCAGAGAGAGTCAAATAGGCTTTTTCTCTGAGAGAGAGAGAGAGATCAGTTTTGCAATGCTACAACCAGCAGCAGCTGGGACTGGAATGGGACAAGCTGGGAGGCTTGTGGAAAAACCCCATTTGGAAGACAGGTTGTGAGTGCTTGGTTCAGCCTGGTTAAAGCCCTTTTGGTTCATGCAAGAGGAGA